>NW_022474714.1:69085-273199 GCF_009176365.1 Aspergillus alliaceus
TTTTTTTTTTTTTTTCTCTCTTCTTAGTGAGTGTGATAGTACTAAACCCCTTTCATTAGGCCGTTAGCGTATCGCTCCCAACATGGGAATCCGTGATCGGATTGTCCAGAAAGGAGAAATGGCTCCTAGACCAACTCGAATGGAGCTATCCACGGTAAGTAAGCCACATACCCTCTCTCGCAAAGAAGCGGCATCAACTAAATACGTCACAAGGTTCTACCTCAACAAACCAATTCGCGATCTCTCCGATGCAGTTCTACGCCGACTCCAGATTACCGACACAACTGTCAACTGCATGGTATTCTCTTCTGCTACTGACGCTCGCCAATGCGCCACAACCATCAAGAAATTACCGTCCGAGAATCCGATAGCAGTCGAGGTAGTCCGGTTTGTCATGCCTCTGGAGTCAAATCTAGGAGATACCAGTGCGCACTGGGCCAACTTTGCTGCGGTCTTATACCCGTCCGATCAGGTGAAGGGGGCCATGGCCTTCTGGCGGGACACTGGCTCAGGTCTATCCACACGCCACGCGCAGTTCTGTCTGGAGGAACTGGACTATCTTGACTCTGACTCTGATGTTATCGAATATCGCACGCCATCTCCCAGGAAGAGGTGCCGGGGCGAAATCCCGCGGTCTCTTACCTGGATGCGGGCCGCGGTTGCTAACAAGCATGAGGTGAAATCATTCCTTGCAAACCTGGCTACGTCTGAACAACCAGGACGGAAAGCCGTAAGCCCCGATGATATCTTCCTGTATCCCACTGGAATGAATGCTATATACTCGCTCTCGGAGGCTTTAGCTTCGCCAGAGTCCAAGGTTGCCATGTATGGGTAGGTATCTCACAATGGACCTCGGTGCAAAGTTACCTCCTTGAAATGACCAATTCTAATGAGATGTCCTACAGATGGCTATACCCAGAGACAGTCGACGTCATCCGACGAGGTGTATGGGCCGAATGTCTCTCCTATAAATACGGCACCGAGGAGGAATTGGATCGATTGGAGACCCTCCTGCAATCCGGCCAAAAGATCAAGGCGTTATTCTGTGAACTGCCAAGCAATATCACCTTGGCGTCGCCAAACCTGCAGCGGATTCGTACCCTGGCAGATAAGTACGGCTTCGTTGTCGCCTGCGATGACACCGTTGCCGGCTATGTCAATATCGATGCGCTTCCGTACGTAGACGTCATGATGTCTAGCCTAACCAAGACGTTCAGCGGTGCTTCGAACGTCACTGGTGGAGGGTGAGTACAATTTCCAGTATCTGTTATTATCAACGCATCAAACTCCTAACTCTTCTCTCTCAGCCTGGTACTCAACTCCCACTCCCGCCATTACGACGCCATTCATGCCACTTTATCCAGAAACGATAACATCCATTTCCCTCTCGACCTCGACACCATCCGACAAAACTGCCAGAATATCGTCTGGCGCGTTCAGCAATGCAACAGAAACGCCCTCCCACTCGTCGATCTGTTCAAAGCCCATCCTGCAATCGCTGAAGTAAACCATCCATCCATCGCGCCAACATCAGCCCTATACAAAAGTGTCATGCGCAGGAACGGCGGCTACGGCAATGTGATGAGCATCGTCTTCCACGACCCGCGCACAGCCGAGCATTTCTACAACGTCTTTGATGTCTGCAAGGGATCAAGCTTTGGAACGAATTTCACATTGGCAATCCCATATGTTCAACTAGCCAACTACTGGAATCAAGACAAGGTCGCAAAGCATGGCGTGCCTCGGCACATCATCCGGATCAGCGTCGGTCTGGAGGATCAAGAGCAGATCGTGAAAGCAGCAGCAAAGGCACTAAAGAGCGTGGATGAATTCGATTCCAAGAAACTTCGGAACTGATCAAACTTAATGCTTTACCCCCCCCCCCCCAAAGATTGCTCTATCAATCAAGGAATACGTTTATGTCTCCGTTCAATGCGCAATATACAAACCATGACTAAAAGAAGCTAGCCCTAACTCAACCCACCCAAGGATTCCCCCTCCCCCAACACAGTACACCTAAACGACTTCCCTCCCACACTCCCCATCTCCCCCACCGTCCTCTCCACATCCTCCCTAATCACCTGATACGCATCAGCCCCCAACACTAATCTCCCCGGCAACTCCCTCCGCCCCGTAGCAACCTCAAAGAGCATCCGCGCACAATCATCCGGATCAGCCCACCCCTGCTGAGATCTCACGCCCCCCAAATACCCAACCAACAGATCCACAGGCCCCTCCTTCCCCATATAAGCTGGATGTCTATCCGTAACCCGCAGAATCTGCCCCCTGCTCCAAAATCAGAAATCTGATATTCCACTCAGGGAAACATATCCTTCGCACTCGACTCTGTATACCCTTCCAGTGCGAATTTACTACCACTAAGCAATCAGCATTTCTTGTCTCTCCTTCTCACAACCCCCCCCCCCCCCCCCCCCCCCCCCCCCCCCCCCCCCCCCCCCCCCCCCCCCCCACCAAAAGACATCTATTAACATCCCTAAACACTCTCACTGCCCCACAGGCAACATTCACCGGACCCCAGAAGTTCGTTTCTCGGACCCCCCCGTGCCTCATCTGGGATGCCCTCTGCGTCCCCGATGAGGCTGATGCCGGCGTTGTTGACTACGATGTCGATGCGGTGGAAGTGGGCCACTGCAGTGTTTATGACGGTTGTTATGGAGGTAGGGTTTGCTACGTCGAGGGGGAGCCTGAGGATGTTGGGGTCGTTGGAGGGAGAGGTAGGTGAGGGTGGAGGGGCATGGGCTGTGGCGATTAGGGAGTGGTTTGCTGAGTGTACTTTTTGGGCGAGGGATTTGCCGAGGCCGGCTGGTGTGCCGGCACGGTTACTGTTTTTCAGGGGTTAGTTGGTTGGTTTGTTTGGGGGTATGGTTGAAGGGGGGATGTACGTAGTGAACCAGACTGGGGGTTTGGAGAGGGGGGACGAGAGGGCTATTGTTTGGGGTGGTGGGAGGGAGGAGTATTATGTGAGGATGGGATTGTTGGGTTACTTGAGGTGTATGTAGATTCTGGGGATGTAGCTAGGCGGAGGTGTTGATTTATATGCGCCTTGTTGATATATGAGGAGTGTTTTATGCCGCATGGCTTGTATGGATGGGTGGGAGGTATATGTCTTTGTGATATGAAGTGGGGAGGAGGGGTACATAGTATAGGCTACAAAGAATTGCCTATTGGAGGGTCATCGATAATGGAGTCCTTGGAATACAGATCAGGTGTATGAATATATGAATATTGTGTCTTAAGGTGAGATGCATGATTAGGACACAGTTTAATCTTGCCGCTATACTGCTCTAGGAGGCAAGGTGAAAGTAAGCCACGTGAATAGGAAATCATGGTCTTGTATTTACAGAGATATATACAGTATGTATAGATGCTGTGACTATTGCTTTTGTCTTTACGTATCCACTAATAGAGACGTGCATCCTATGTCTACCAGATCAGGTATAGCCATCCTCTTAGGATTTATACTTCAATAATACTTCCAGAACTCTGGGTAGCTAACCTTAGAGTAGCCTTTATGAGGAACAGACACTAGGCAGCATATTCATATATTTCGAATACAGTTGAACGGCTTCACTGTACTGATTTAAATCTTGGTCTCAATTCAACTCTAGAGATAGTATTTTCTGATATATGCATGTCTAGCCGGTCAGAATTAATGCTATGGTAAGCCGTTGTAGGCAACTATCCAGCATGGTACTTAATGGAATCATACTATAACATACAGAAATTTATACAATTACAGTTCCTCTATGGTTCTAGGAGTATACAAAAACACGGTGGGCGGGGCACCGGAAACGGCCGCCTGCTTTTGACCAGTAATGTGCTTCCTATACCGGTATAGCGCCATTTCATTTTGTCCCGATTGTGGGTCCTCCACTTCTTTGCAACCATTCATCCTGCCCAGGTTTTCATCCAATCATGGCTCCCCGCTTAAAGCGTCAGAGATCTGCATCTCCATCTAATTCGGCCCCTCGCCGAAGGTCAGCACGTCTTGAGACGAAGCCTGCAAGCTCATCACAGCGACTCCAGAGAGACTTGTCAATTATGTCTACTGACACTGAGTCTTCGGCGACTTGGCCGTCCTTGGCAGCGGCAGCGAAGGAAAGGCTGGCAAAATACCAGCCTGAACATCGAGTTCACGAACATATACTCCAACCATCCTTAGATGCTTTTATTACGTGGTTACCGGAAGGCGGCCGGGAATCCGTAGCGAGGGATATTGTAAATGCAACTACGGACAAGGATCTCTATGATGTTTTTCATAATCTACTCACTGGCCTTGCAGTGCCTAGTAAGTCCAGGAAATACTGGTCTGAAGCAATAAGCATCTCTAGTTAATCTTTGGGAGCAGTGAAAGCTCGCTCTAAACAACAATCTGTCACAGAATCGCCACATCCAAGACGGCAAGCAAATGTAGAGGCCGTAGCCGCAACACTCAAACAGCCAGAAACTCGTGATCCAGCCTTCCGGGATCTCTGTCTCCGACGTGATCACAATTGCTGCGTCATAACCAGCCAGATGGACACTGACTACTGGGAGAAGCTTGGCTGTCCAGATGATATCAATTTTGGGCCTACTGAAGGCGCACATATTATTCCATTTTCTTATGCATCATGGGACAAATCATCTGTAATATGTCCTCAGTGTATGAATATTCATATACTGACAAGTGCTAGAAACCACCAAATGATAGTTCAAGTGCATGGGAGGTGCTCTGGCGCTGTTTCCCTCGTGTTCGGCAACAGGGAGTATATGTTGAAACCATCAACAACCTGTCAAATGGAATAACATTGCGAGACTCTGTCCATACCCAATTTGGGAAATTCTCTATTGCTCTTAAGCCTACTGTAAGTAGCCAACGGTCTGGGATATATACTATTATTAGTTTTGCTAACAGAGAGATGTGCAATTAGAATTGTGATAACATTTATGAAATTAAGGTCTTCAGGAGATACCCAAATTTGGACAGACAACAACTTCCTGAGAGTGGCTATATTGAATTGAAGAAAGCAGATGATGCGCAAGACCTGGACCTCCCTAGCCCTGCCCTTTTAGACTGTCATTACCGACTTGCTGAGATCTTGAATGCATCAGGGATGGCAGAGGTGATTGAGCGCAATTTTCGGAAGTGGGAGGATCTCAAGGGCAGTGCTCCCAATTTACTCAGAGCGGATGGGGGAACAGATATTGGACACTTTTTGCGTGCTGGCCTATGGGAACGCGTTGCTGGATAATCACCTCCTTGACTGACTGAAACAAGGGTGGCAGTAGCTAGGTCGTCCGTGTGCATAGACACACGTGATGATAAGAACCGTGCTGGTGAGCAAGACGCTGAAAAAGGCCTGAAGTGCAGCCGTTTTTGGCCTTGTGCTCACCGTATCATCGTTAAATGGAGTATACTCCTAAACCAGCCGCCCTAGAGCTAATGCTTATAAAAAACCAGCTAAGCATCACCCAATAACCGCCCCATTTCCAAGCTCCACCCAATCCCATGACGCAATACCCCACCTGCCAATCCCTACCTTTATCTTTATGTACTGCAGTTAGTACCTTGTCTTCTCCATCACTAAGTACAGAAAAATATTTATATATATAATATATATATAACTCGCAATGGCCCCCCGCTGCTTCATAATCCGTCACGGCGAGACCGAATGGTCCCTCAATGGCCGCCACACAGGCACCACAGATCTCCCGCTAACAGCCAACGGCGAGAAACGTATTAAAGCGACAGGAAAAGCCCTGGTCGGGAATGACAGGTTGATAGCGCCGAAAAAGCTGGCTCATGTGTATGATTTCCCTTCCTGTTCTATTAAAAAATTTCAACAGTAGATCGTATAGTGTTAACTGGGGGTGAAATTGTATAGGTATGTTTCGCCGCGGGCTCGTGCGCAGCGGACGCTGGAGTTGCTGGAGATCGGATGCAGAGAGAGACTTCCTTGGACGGAGGCGCGGAAGCCCGAGGATGAGGAACCGATTCGGACGGAAGCCAAGGTCGAGGTCACGGAGGCTGTTCGGGAATGGGACTACGGGGATTACGAGGGGTTGACGAGTAAGCAGATTAGAGAGATGAGGGCTGCGAAAGGGGAGGCACCGTGGGATATTTGGAGAGATGGATGTCCCGGTGGAGAGTATGTCATGATTATCAATCCCTCTTTTTACTAACGTGAGACTTGCTCGCTAACTACTATCGAATGAACCAGATCCCCAGAAGATGTTGTCCGCCGACTTGATGCCCTTATTGCTGATATCAGGAAGAAATTCCACGGTCCGTGTTTTAACGGTGAAAGTGGACAAGGAGACGTTCTTGTTGTCGCGCACGGCCATATCCTACGGGCTTTCGCCATGCGTTGGACTGGAAAGCCGTTGACTGAGACAGCGCTGATTCTGGAAGCTGGAGGAGTGGGCACACTGAGGTAAGACCTGTTGTAGTACCGATTTTTTTTCCAACGAGCCGCTGTTAATCGTATCAGTTACGAGCATCACAACATCGAGGAACCGGCCATCATCCTCGGAGGAGGCTTCGTCGTTGAGAACTAGGTGGGCGATTGCAAATGACATCTCTTCGTATCCCGCAAACATGATATCTTCAAGGGCTATCTGTCGGGATTCGCCAGTCAGTAAATAGAATAGACTAAATTAAATGATCAACCCGGGCAAACCTCAAAATATATATATATATATATTGAAAAAGGAATATAGACTCACCCAATGGATCTCAGGTTACCAAATAATCACAATTCAGTCCTTCTTATCCGCATTGCTCTTGACACCCTCCTCTCCCAGCACCTTGGCCGACCCCATGAAGAGCGCCCCGACATAGCCGCCCAAGAAGCGCATATCCTCCGCTTGTACAGAAGTCATACGGAGAAGGTTTTGCGTGTCAGCCAGGTTGGCATTCAGCTGTTCTAACTGAGCCTGTAAATTGGCATACTGCCGAGTCTTGGCGGCGGACATAGAGGAAGGGCCAGTGGCAGCGGTCGAAGATGGAGGAAGCATGGAATGGCGGGGGAGTGATTGTGGGTGGCTGTAGTGATGGGCAGGAGGCATTGTGGACCGGTGTGTCGGTTTGTTTAATTTTTTTTTTTGATAGATAATTGTACAGGCTTGTTTATGTTTTGAGGCACACAGATCGCAATTTCTTTTCCTGACTTGAAATAAGTTGAAGGAGATGGATTCAGGTTTGTTTACACAATCAGTGGGGCGTCGCTTTGGGGATCCAGGTCGGTCACGTGGAGCTACGGATGAGGAACAGAAAAGGAACGATCCGCTGGATTGGAGCAAATAACTTCTATCGTTCCTCTAATATGCATGTACAACACCATACACTTGACTATACATCAGACAGCCTCCCTTGTCTCGGTTATGCAAACGTTTGGATCATTCAAAACACTCGTCGTGACATGGCAGGATAACCATCTATGTATCATGCGAGCTTCAAGTCTCGTTGATTGTCAATGACATGGTCCTAATCGAATAAATAGCCGCCGTGTCAAGACTTCATCTCGGCTTTCTCATCAATATCTTGCAAGAACGCGAACCCACGCCAACTCTGATCACTCAATCAACCGAATAAATCAGACTCCTGCTCTTTTTTTATGCGCCAGAAACCAGACCACGAACGTAGAGATCACAGGGCTACTAGGATGCTCCACACCAGAGCCCATGTACAAAGCAGACAGAATGGCTGAGGACAAGGATGGAAAGAAAAAAAGGAAATGAGTCAAAGGAGAGCATGCATGTCACAAAACAGTGGAGATGATGATGTTGGAGATACAAGGAAATAAGAAGCCCACTAGAAGGTAGTGTACAACATTCTTTCATGCAGTAAGAAGGCCAAAGAAAATGAGATGAGTCGTGGGCGACTGAAAATGGATGTTTGTGGTATAATTGCAAGAAGTCAAATCATACTTGTCGGATCGAGCTTTCGGGCTCGCCTTCATTAAAATAGAGAATGCCACGAAGAGAAAAGAGTTAAAAAGGGAAAGTAAACAACCACATGTAACACGCGCGCCCGACCACTCCAAAGCAGTAGCATAAAACGAGAAGATGTCCCGTATGTCCCTTGATGTATATGTAATGAACTGAACAAGAATATAAAGTTTCAGTCCGCTCCTACCCTCCTTGCCAAGTATCTTATTAAAAAGAAAATCTTGTACAAAGCCAAGTGGGATCCCCACGGGCGGCGGCTGCGAACCAGAGGGGGAAAGAATGGAACAGGAAGTAACCAGACGAGTACGTATAGAACAGGGCTCTGGAGCTCAGCGTTTAGTGAAGGGAGGGACGGAGTACGGCGGGCTGTGTCGGTCAACGAACGGGCGTCGCAGCTTGTTGGGTATTCAAGCTAATTTGGCTGCTATGGGCCGAGGTTTCCGAATCAATATTCGCACTGGCCCCGCTATCACCACTCTCCGCGCTGGCGCTCGCACTTCCGGTCAGACTTCTATGCTTGGGAGTGCCCTTGGCTAAAGACGAGTTGCTCACCCCATAATGTTGCTCAACTTGCTGCGGACCTACCGCATTACCTTGTCCAGGCGGGTGTCTAGGGACCGGCGCCCGCATGTGTCCGGGCGGCGAGGGTTGGCCGCCTCGAGGACCGCTCGGTGGGCCTAAGCTTTGATCTTGAGAGGTTGATGGTCGGCCCATTCGAGGGCCGAGTGGGCCATACGGAGGAGTCGCCGGAGATTGGCTGTTCCTCCTGCTCGTTGGATAAGGATGTGGCGGGTAGTCACCCATTCGGCTGGCTGTCAGCGAGTTGGCACGCGATCCCGCCTGAATATGATTTCTGTCAACCGCTCCGTAGCGATTAGATGAGTATGCCATCATAGGATTGTCCATGAGAGAATCGTGAAGACCAGGGATTTCCTGCATGATCCTATCGCTGGTACGTTTCCTTCCTCCAAAGTATCGACTGAAAGACGACCCGGGCCTGCTGCCACCGCCGCCGCCGTTATTTACAGTGATTTCGGGGTTTTTACGGAATTGGCTGGCGCTAGGAGCCGATTTCTTTGCCCGTCGTGATGTGAGACTCAACATATCCACTTGGTCCGGATCGATTGATGGGATGGGTAACGCATCCATTGGGTCGAAATAATCATCTTCGTCCTCCTCATCAAACGTTGATCTCGGAGGTGGAGGGCGTCGAGGGCCTCCTCGACGCATGCCCATTTCCTGCTCCCTAATCTGTAATTCGCGCTGTCGGATCGCCAGTTCTCGTTCCCTTAAAGCCAGGTCTGCTGCGGAAGATGGAGGCCCAGGGGGCATATCAGGATAGCCGTTAGTGCCGTTCTGAGGTAGCCCATTCTCTGCGGCTACAGCCGCGGCTGAAGCAGCGTCATCATACATGACGAGGTGACTGAACTCCTCAAGTCCTTCCAATGATGGATCACGAGGAGGCATTCTGGCCGCTTGAGGCTGTGCGCTCGGAGGCCTAGACATACCCGGTGGAGGAGGCCCGCGTCTAGGCATCATTCCGGAGGGGGTTCTACCGCCACGCATAGGACCATTCATACCTCTCGGCGGAGGTGCCGAAGACATCCGTGGTGGTGGTTGAGCCAGTACCGGTGGGGGAGATTCATTTGTCCGGGGCTTACTCAAATTCATGGCATTGACATGATGAAGAACTGCATAGAGAGTCTCGATCCGCGGGACACGAACACCTGATTCAGTCGCCAATTTGACCGGAGATCCAAGATACGTCTCTATTTCCATGGGACGGCGCGACTGGAAATCCTGATACATCGTATTCGGTGCACCGTTAGCGGTCATCGTCTCGATCGTCTTCTGAGCGAAGTCACTTGGGAAAGAGCACGCGTTCGCACGTGCCAGCTGAAGAAGCTCCTCGATGATATCCAACACAAGCTGGCGGACTCCGACCTTCTCGAGAAGTTGTGCGTGGTTGGAGGTTTCGAACATTACACTGGTGGGGTAAAAAGCGATAGGCCTGTAGCATCGTAGTTAGCGAGACTGAAATTCTTCGAAAGAAACCTCTATCACAACTCACCCTATCATACGATCGAATTGTTCCTGTCTGATGTTTTCGGATACTTTGCAGTCGACTTGACCAGAAGCCAGTGTCATCGCCAGCGCAGCCGCCATATCATTTTGAATCGAGGAAGGAATACTGGTCTGTTTATGTGTCGCACCCACCCAGATCTCCGATGAGTTCAGATGCTCAAATTCGCTGGCTCCAATCTGAGAGATTTCCACTCCTGACACAAGCGAAAGAACGACGTTTGTAGGAAAGCGCTGCTCCAAGTGTGATTCTACTCCTAGTGTGTTCGTCGTGTTTACGAGAATACACGTATGTTGAGGGGTAACGACGGATTCGATGACGGCTGCCAGGTCGTAAACATCGGGAAGTGCCTTGACGCATAAGATAACGTAGTCAAATGCATTCTCGCGAGATGCAGCATCTTCGGGTGTCCGAACAACTGTCTCGAAGGGCTTACAATCAGTGTCCGACCAGAGAACAAAGACCGTACGCAGCAGGGGATAACCACTTGACTCACCGTGACGGGGTTTAAAACGCTCATTGCCGAAAGCTTTCGACCTAAATCACCATATTAACGAATCGCTCGGAAGCACCGGGATACCAGAGCGACGTACTTGAAGGATACTCCATATTGGGATACTGCTTCGTAACCAGATTTCCAGACCAGTGTCACATCGCAGGAGGTTGTCGCCTGAAGTCTCCACGACAGGAAAGCCGAGATAGCATTGCTGCCGACTAAACAGAGTCTCGTTAGATGACGGCCCATTCTGAAAGTTTTGGCGGGTAATTTTCAGTTGCAAAAGGGCCCGTTTATTAAAATGACAGGAGATCTGTCATCAAAGGCAGATTGCAACACGCTTTCCCGAGGGTTATACAAGTACGAACCTGATAAAATGCGCAAGCGCGGCGGAGGAGCCATAATTAGCAATCAAATATGGAAGGAAGCTCTCCCGCCAACCCAGAGTCGAAATAAAGGCGAGAAACGAGATTTATCTGGGAGAATGAAACTCCAGGACAACGACTGGAGGCGCGATTGACGCTGCCTACCACGGGACGAAAGAGCGCAATATCACGACCGAAGCCAGGGCGAATTCGCGATGATTCAAAAAGAAAAAAAAGGACTCTTGCGATAAGGAAAAGGACTAAAGAAAACGAAAGTAAGGGGAATCACCACAGGACAATTAAAAATGGAAAGGGGATCGAGGAAAGGAACCAAACGAAAGGAGAGATTGACCGTAGGGAGAGAAGGAGAAAGAGAGAGAGAGACAGTAGTATAGTGAAAGGGGATGAGGGAAGGAAAAGGGAAAAGAGGTAGAGGGGGGGAGTGAGAGTGAGAGATTCGATGGACGGATGCAGAATAGTTGGTTTTGATGGAAGATGTGCCAGCTCTGGGCGGAAAGGCAGCCCAAAGTAAGCCTATGGAGCAGAATCTGTAAAGTTATCTTTTTTTTTCTTTTCTTTTTTTTTTTTTTTTTTTTTTTTTGCAATCACCAACAGGTCTTAACGGTCGTGGATCCCCCGCCAGGGCTCGAACCGGAAACGGAGCGCAGGGAGACGAATGACTGTCAACGGAGAGGGGGGAGGACTCTGCAAGCGAATACAGTCGCAGGCTATATGGAAATGGAATGAATGTTAAGGGGGGGAGAAAGAAAAAAAAGAAAAGAAAAATCCCAAATCAAATAATAATAATAATAATAATAGTGATAGTAATCAAAATTAAAATCAGATCAGATCAAAATATTCGAGTGACTTATTCCCGTACAGACCGGAGTCATATTCATTAATTCCGCTTCTATCGGAAATGGAGAAGATAAGTCAGAGAGAAAGAAATAATAATATCAGATTTAAATAATACTACGACTATGTATGGATGGTCATTGTTCCATTTCTTTTCCCCCTCTATTTATTTTTTTTTTTATAATAAACAGAAAAAGGATTTTTCTCTTTCGTCCGTTTATTTTTAATCTTATTTAGGAGGCGAAACGGGGGATTTCTGATGGTTGAGAACCATGGGCATAACTAACAATACTACTTACTCCCTTCCCTGTTCTTTTTCTGGGTTCCAGTTCCTATTAATCCTTACCTAATTTAACACATCTCACAGTAGAACAAATATATTATGTACATAATAATAGAAATCAATCAATAATCGTCTTCTTTCTACTTCTTTCTGCTTAAATCTATCTATACCCGCAATTCGATATTAGCTCTAAAGATAGAGAAAGTAACTATACCCTCCTAAGGACGGAGAGACATCGTCACCATCGTCATCACCTTTACAGAAAGGAAAGGGAAAAAAAAAAGTCAATTGAAATTGATTATAGTGGATGATTCATGAGACACGACAACACCCACTCGAGTTAGTTGGAGCCAACCATGATACAGGAATCACCCAATCGGCCGCAGCTGCACATCCTCCCGTTGACCACATCCACCCGAACCCACATCGTTTGTTGGATGGTCGAGGTCAGAAAACCGGGATTCATCCGCTAGTAATCGGCCTCGGCGACATTGGATTGGTCTCTGGGGGAGTTGATGGAGAAGCTCGTCAACTAGTCGGGATTGAATCATGGATTTACCAAGTACTTCTCGCGCTTAGCCTGACTTCCTTTCACCATAGCGCCCACAACTAACCCGATTCTAGTAACCAGCTAGAATAAGGTCCAACACAGGAACCCGATACGAACTGAAAACTAGAACTAATGGGGTCGTCCATGAATCCATATCATATCCCCCTCGCCCTGAGACATAATATAAGCAGCTCGTCCCTCTCCATCCTTCACCCCATCCGTTCATCTTCCCACAATATACAGAAAATGCCGTCCAGGTTGAACCACTACAAAACGGCAAAGAGTCCGCGCTCAAGGTTGCACCATCATTGAACAAAGAAGCCACTGACACCAGAAGTGTCACCTCACCCTCCACAATTAAAATCACCAGTCACAATTTTCTCGCAAGAAAATTACCCATGACCATGAAACTGAGTCTGTGTGTAACAGAGCTTCACAATGATATGTCCCGTATCATGTCTAAAATCACGGCTATCACCGTATATGTTGTTCCTTTAGCTTTCTACTAATTCCAGCCCCTCAATTGGGGAGATACACACAAGCTAATCCCTTTCTTCATTGCCGAACCAATATCAACTCTAACTTAATCTTATCCTTCATCCGTGGGAAGAAGGGATATCCCATCCCAGATCGGAAATCACACCTTTCGGGAAGGGGGAGGCGGTGTTGATTCCTTCCGGCATGCCACTGGAGCAGGGATCGATCGACAATTCCAGGGTCCGATGACTAAGGCCATACAGGCTGTTTGCAGTGACAACTCGTGATTCATGTATGATAGCTACTTCGCCTTACTACTTATGGCCTGCAGTGCATGAATGCATGTTAGTTACATCCTGCCAGGCACGGAAGTCTTCCAGATAAACTTCAGAGTCGGGACGAGCGCATGGAAGATCTCCCATGTGGTTGGGCATTGTTTGGCCCTCAAAAGGCCATTGTTTGGAGTGGGATTGAGAACCACGCAGAGATGGGGAAGGAAACCTATGCAAAGAAGCCAAGGGCTTGTTTCGGGTCTTTTTCATGGTGCTCCTTCCCTAGGTCCGAAATTAATTGAAACAATGGTGGAGGATGGGGGAGTCAGTTAATAATCAGTCGACTTGCATAAGTAACAGCGAACTCTTGTCGCTGGTAAGTATTTATGATTTAGCAGGACTCTAATCCTCCGCGTATTCACCAACATCCATATCACGTCCGAACAAAAAAACAAAGAAGAACTGTACAATACACAACCTATGACTCGACCATCAGATATGAGAGGGAAAAAAGTTCCAAAACAATTTGGAAACCATGGTCCAGACCTTTGAAGACGCCGATCAAGCCGATTGTTCAAACATCGCCGGTGGGTCCCCATTCTTGGCGAAATCTAGCGTGGTACTCTAGTTGCCCCGGAGGACGAATCATGTTCCTCTATCTTTAGTGCCTGTTTCTATCTATGGAACCACCCAGTGGGCCAGGTACATATCAATCTTCCAATAATAGCGGGGGGAGAAAGATTGAATTCTGATCTCCTCAAGTACGTACTTCAACATTGCCTTTGTGATGAAATTGAGAAAGTCGCAACAGCCGAAGAATGTACTCCGTACGCTTGCGGCAATCATGGTCTGATGGTTGCGGCTAAAACCCGAATAGTCCTCTTCAGAAGGCTGTTAATAAAATGAGACAGGCCCATTGCATAAAACAACACATTCCATGTACTAGTATTTATGTAGTTACACAACATCATGGCCGAATTGGTGGTGAAAATCCCGTGACGACTGCATTTGGCCGCCGACTTCAATACCATGAGCATTCTCTGCAATTCAGCACCACCACCACCCCCTCCCCCTCCTCTCTCTCTCTCTCTCTCTCTCTTCCACCGAACTCCAGACGGCATACGTAGCAGGACACCTCAGCAGTGGGATATAACGCAAACACTGGGTAACCATTCACCAGCCCCACATCTATTCGCCCCCGATCGATCGAGTCGGTCCCCCCAAGACTGCTTAGTTTTCCCAGCCCAGACAGAGACTACAGGGAAGATAAAACACCTGGCGTCTTGGTTACATCCGTATGCACCACTCTCATGCACGTAAGACATACGCCTTGGATATAACAGTTACAGTGTTACACAGTAAAACGCCATGCCTTCGAATGTCTTAGGCATCCGCAAAAACAGGAAACCAATTTCAAGCCACACGGCCTTAGTCTTGTCTTGTCCTCAAAAGCGGCGGGAAGAATTGCCGCTTTGAGGCTAGTCACAGCATCCATCAAGCCAGCCGATAGATACTGAAGTACTTCCAGTAGTACTAAAAAGTACAGTTACAGCTTATCTGTACATTCAACGCTGCCTGGAATATGGACTTAATGAGTGTTGAATCGGGCCAGTTTGACCGATTCCAGTTAGTATTGGTGTCGGATAGGAGAGGAATGAAAAAATATAAAAATAAAAATAACCGACCACAACTTTCCCCCCTCCCTTTAAACCCACTCAAGAATGTCCATCAACAGCCCTCCCAGCCACACCTCGCCTTGGTCCTCACCCTCACTAAACCAGTCTAGGAACAAACATCCATGTCGTCTTCCTTTTTCTTCCTAACGCCCAAAAAGAAGGTGAAAAAAAGAAGAAATGAAAAAAAGGATAAGTCCCCATCTTACAACACGCAGCAACCCGCTTTCGACCTGTCATACAGAAAACAAAAGGAAATACCCTCCATCAGAAACAACCCCCAACGTGCCCCTAATAGTCTACAATACGTCATAAATGAAATCATCGGCGAACATCCAAGATATTGATTGACTTCGCCATTATTCCCCCGCGGCGGCGCGGTGGCACAAAATGATCGTCAAAGACTCAATCCCAAGTCTCACCCATTCGCGAAGCTTAATTGCGTCCAATTCAATACGTGGAGCCAAAAAAAAAGGTATTAGATTAAATTGATTTGATTAGGTTAGTTAAGTTCATGGGGGCAGAAGGCGGCACCGCCACGATACGCTACTGTACTTCTTCTGTGGGCCAAAAATGAAAGTGTGGAACCACCACTATCGTTAATCCGGTGAGTGACTGGTACGGAGTAGTTAGTCACTGACGCGCGTGGGCAAGCTGATTGCGTCGGGGTAATCATTGTAAGTGCAAATTTTAATAGCGATCAACGGGAAGACAAAAGGGTTGACCGCAAACAACGGGACCCAAAGGGGTAAGAATAATCTTTGGTTTACACGATGTCGTTGTCCATGGGTTGATGGGGAGGTAAAGTGGTTTGTCGGGAAATCACGGTACTTTGTACTTTTGATGAGCAGGGACCAGAGGGTGGCCGTCAACCCTCTTCTCTGCCTTGTTTACTGTCTGCCGATCCCACTCGCGGGCCAGATTTTCTTCGAGCTCCCCTTTGCTTCTGACAAGCTCTTCCGAGGTCACCCGCAGGTTTCATCTTGCCTATGGTCCCATATATGAATGACAACATATTTAGCCAACACTGTCACTCGAGGATCTGCGTCTTCGTACAATTACATTGGATATATCTGACAATTCCTTACGCATACTCGACCCGAGGAATAGCAATTGAGATTTATATGTAATACAGTTGACACCCTATCAGAGGCACTGGCACCACCCTAAATGTTCTCTGAGGCACCTAGTAGTGATCAAACATGACTTGAGTATGCTTTTCTCCCATCCTTTCCCATCCTGCCAACCAGTGCCTCACGGAGAAGCAGCAAAAGACACTTGACGGAAACAAAAACACAACCGAACCATCGCGCCAAAATATCACAGAAATAAGACGGAAAGTGAAAAAGAAAAAGAGGAATCAAACTAGAAGATGATGAAATATCAAATTGCACCAGACACGGTATATTGACAGTCATGGCGTTTATGCCATGTAGGTGCTGGAGTCGACGCCACCCTCGGGATATTCACTGCGTATACCATTAGTCCCTGATAGGAAAGATGAGGTCAGGAAGAAAAGTCAGGCTACATACGGAAGAGCAACTTCGAAACGCTTCTCAATGTCCTTGAGGACCTTCTCGTCCTCCTCGTTGCTGACGAACGAGATGGAGAGACCCTTGGTACCGAAACGACCGGCACGACCAACACGGTGCAAGTACGAATCGGCGTCCGCAGGCAAGTCGTAGTTGATAGCAAGGTTAATACGCTCGATGTCAATACCACGTCCGAAGACATCGGTAGCAACACAGATACGCTTGTTGAACTCCTTGAACTCCTTGTAGCGTTTGATACTAGCATACCCGTTAGTAACAGGAACTACTGTTTCCGTCATTCCACAGACTTACCGCTCCTCCTGGCTCACACCAGAGTGAACCGCGATACTAGGGAAGTTACATTCGCGCAAGAGCTTGTCCAGCTCGTTCGCACGAAGGGTGCTCTTCACGAAGATAATGACCTGGTTGAACTCGAGGCTGTCTAAGAGTTCGTTCAGCTTCCGGTTCTTTTCGGCCTCGCTGAGCTTAATGTAGTACTGCTGTAGACCATGGAGGGTGAGTTTGGTGTCGTCGTCCACATAGACTTCAAGGGGGTTCCTCATGAACTTCTTGCACACTGGACGGATCTCCTGGGAGAGAGTGGCGCTGAACATCATGACTTGCTTGTCGGCTGGTGTAGCACGGAAAATTTCCTGGACATCGCGGCGCATGTCTATAGCGAATGTGAGTAACGAAGTTTGAAATATTACTTTGGTTGGCATTTCTACTCACCGATCTGGTCGAGCATCTTGTCACACTCATCGAGAACAAATGCCTTGACGTTACGCAGCGAAAGCTTCTTGTCGCGAACAAGGGCATTCAGACGACCCGGTGTACCGACAACAATGTTGGGGTACGATTCTTTGTTAGATAGCACTTCGACGTCCTTCTGGATGGGGGTACCTCCGTAGAAGACGGCAGTCTTTACGTCGGGAAGGTACTTGCTGAAACGAGCATATTCGTTCTTAATCTGGTAAGCCAACTCACGGGTGTGGCACATAACTAGAACAGAGCACTCTCCGGGGACAGGCTCCAGCTGATGAAGGGTGGTCAAAACGAAGACGGCGGTTTTTCCGAGACCAGATTTGGCCTGGCAAAGAACATCGACATTCAGAATGGCGGTCGGAATGCAAACTTGCTGGACTATAGTGAGGCGGAACGGTATGTTAGACTTGTATTCGATCCATAAGACTTTGAGAAAAAGAAAGCAATCCGAGTCGCGAAGTCCGTCCATCCCCCGAGTCGTCGAGTAGTCATGAAAACTTTCGTTTCACATCTACTACCAATAAAAGCCCAAATCGGGCATCTATTCAACTGCAGGTTTGTATCGCTACCAAGAGCGCCCTGCAGGCAGCACGAGAACGCCTGCCGTCCAAGGTGTGGTGGCAAAAGCCCCATGCCTTTCAGATAGCATTTTTGCAAGTCACCCGTTGTTGCCGAGAGCGCAATTACCTGGATGGTTCGCGAATCCAGTCTCACCGTAATTCGCTAATATATAAGCAGCAGGTAGTAACTGCCGAGGTACTACTACCAGCGCAGAGCGACTTGTGTGTATTACCCCAAGCAAACATCCTCATGCCGCCCACAGGCTCGGACGTAATAGGTGGCCAAAAAGCGACTATGGATTCCCCGCGGAGATGGACGGACGTTGGAACATAGAGCAATGGAGGGAGCTTGTGGGAAAGAATGTGATCAACTAACCCTCCGATGGATGTTCGAAACCGCAATCGGTGATGGCACGTAGAAGCTCTCCCTTGAGCAAAAAGTCGCGGAAACCGGTCGAGTGAATACCGACATAGCTTCCCTTCTTGTCCGGACGGCCGCCAGAAACCGTTAGGTCGCCCTTTTTGGCGGAGTCACCATTTGCGGCGGGAGCAGCAGTAGTAGCTGCGGCGTCAGTGGTCTGAAGCTCCTCGTCGGAGTAGTCAATGAGATCCTCCTCGTGAGACATTTTTATGGATAGTGGCGGAACGAAAAATGTTAAGAAAACTCTAGTTGTCGCGAGGCCGCGTTTGTCCCAAAGTAGCGGATCTTCGGGGGGGTTACGGTATCGGTGAGTTAAAGGTGGTGAAAAATTAAAACAAATACAATGAATCAATCGTAATCAGAACGTAATGGCCCTTTTCGATTCTTCGGAGATGAATTGAAAAGCGGGTAATGGTTGGGACGTAAGGGAAGGCGATGGTGATGAAGAGAAAGGTTGAGGTCGCGAGGGATGAGGCTGAGGTCAGAAAGACTGCATCACGTGATTAAGCCTATTAGTCACGCCCGCCTGCCAGGCTCCCGCTTCTGGCTTAGCGTTGATTTGGCACTGAAAGCTTCATCGCAATTGGACCCCTACTCCATTATTCTATTCCTATTATCCTTTCTCCATGTTGTTGTTTTGTTGACCCGGTATCACTTCCTCAATGGCGAAGGCAAAGGGCAAAAAGGGTCTTTCTAGAGGAGCCCATAGCCATATTCGAGCACGGTTAGATTATCTACATAATGCCTCTGCCTATCTACAGTCTGTTGCTACTACCTCCAAGCAACCTAGCAGCCAACTCGTCAGCGAAAATGTTGCCAGTCAAGATGGCCAATCGAAGTCGGCTTCAAAACATATTGTAGCACACCTTTTGAACCATGTCACTACCTCTGAGAAGAAGCCAACTAGCGCGGATGCCAGAGCAAATCTGGATCATCTTCCGCACCTCTCTCGTGTATTTGTATCACAAATGCGTGGAGTATCTCTGAAGACACAGCTGCGGCTATCTGCTGAAACAAAGAGATCATTCTGCAAGCGCTGTGATACGATTTTATCGCCAGGCGTCAGTTGCGTACAAGAAATCAGGAATGAGAGCCGTGATCGCAAAAAGCCATGGGCCGATGTCCAGATCATTCGTTGCACTACCTGTGGGACGGAGAAGCGTTTTCCTCAAACGGAGAGACGGAGCAAGAAGCTTTCTGAGCGTCGAAAGCAAATTAAGCAAGGAAAGGAGCAAGCACCAGCTGCATGAACCTTTCCCCCACTCCGCAACAGCCTAGACAGCCGAGGAACGATTGCAGTTGGTTACTTCTTCTGAGGTGGCGTATTATCACGTCAAAGCGCACCGAGGCGGCACACATTTGGAGACTAGGATACAGACGTCGCTTATCAATTCTCGGGAGTCTATTTACCGTCCAGTGCCCGATTGGGACCGAAAACGAAGCACTGAGCTTCATGTGACCAGTCGTCGATTAAAAGCGCTATCTATGCGGGTGCAGATGTAACTATCCGTTCACTTGGGCAAGTCGCCACGGCAAGTTGCTGGATTGCCCAATAAGGCGAAAGGCGGAACATGAGCTGCCGCTATTTTGTTGGATGACTTCGTTAGGTGGAATGGCTACGGGACCCTTGCAGGAATTATGCGGTTGTCGACGGAAAACCCATGGTCACCGAGCAGGGCTCGGATGCTTCACGTGCTAACCAGTACTCTGGTCGGACCACACGCTAGTCTAGCCAGTGGAATAAAGGGTCTCGTCGATGCAAAATAAGTCGGACATTGTTAGAAGAACCCCCGAGCGAGACACACTCACCAGCGCACACACAAAGCACAGCAAATCAGATGAATTTGGACAGAAATGATATTGGGATGCAGCTAGCCTTAGTCATTACATTTGTACATGAGCCATCTGTGCTGTAGAACACAATCAGCCGTGAAGTTATTCAACATGGTCATAAATCAAATGTCCACTCAATAAGACACAAAGAGAACAATACAGATTGGGGAATCGAGACTGCAGATAAGAGACGGCAAATCCAACTTAAAACGTGAAAGGCGTGGTTCTCGTAACATTTAAACAGCCCGGCGAGGTGAGCAAACAAAAGAACAAAAGAAGCCAACGAGGGAACTCCTACGCTGTAAACACCATGTTGTTTTCTGTCGAGTATCGGTTCATGAAACTTCCAAAGCTCCAAAGATTGCCGCGAGGCAGATAACCCATCTTTAAGCAATTGGCCTCTCCCAATTAAAAGAAGAGAGAAAGAAAAAGAGAGAAAGAAAGGACACAAGACACAAAGAAAAGATCACGTCTGCACAATAGACATCGCTGTAACTGGTAACTGAAATGAACATAGAACGCTGCAATAACACCAATCATAGTAGCACAGGGTCCGCGAGGACAGAGTGGTATATAAACATGGGGATTTCCTTTCAATTTTTTTCAAGGAACCCAAAACTTCCCTTCATTTTTCTTCTGAAACTTGAGTCAAGTCGTACACGCATTTATCATCTCGAGCGTTCGATCATAAGCATCCAAAAGCATGAGAAGGGACCAAGAGGCCGTCTGGAAGTCGAGCCAATGTCGTCAGATTTCGATACATGAGCCTCCAGGGCAAAAATTCGTATAAGGTAATTCGTGAATAGGATAGGTTTCGGGTACATAAAGTAGTGGACTTCATCCAAGTATGTGTGATCGGAATCGTAGACAATAGTGTATCATCAAGAATGAATATCAACGTCTCCTGCGGGCGGCCTGGTCGAGACGCTGGTCGAGCCCTTCAATTCGGCCGCGGTAGGCTTTCACAATTTCTCTGATATGTCCAATTTTCGCCATTTCATTCTCCAGTTCATCAATTGAGGCCAAAATTGAACGCGTACGAGCAATCTCGGCATCGGCATTGAGAATAACATTCCCTGCACGGTCGTAGGTATTTTGAATAGAAAGCTGCATTTGTTCTTCCAGCTGCAGGGTGTTAGAACCAGGGAAAAAGACGATATGCAAGGATGACCAGCTCTGTGGAACAGCATCTGGACGTTCCTAACCAGATCCCGGGATCGTGACATGGACAGTGCATGCGCAAAACCAGCGTAGAAAAAAAAGAAAAAAACTCAAGAGAGGAATGACACTTGGTGCATTCATACAAGAAGGGGCAACGGGGGTCTATATGGAAAATATAAACATACATAGTCGATGCGACTCCGAATTTGTTCCTGTAACGCATCCAACTGATGAGATAGCGCTCGCAGACTCATCGGATCCAGCAACAATCGGCCGTGACTGCTGGCGGCACTGGCGGCACGCGAACTCGAGTTGCTGCTTCGACCCGTTCCTCTGCCCCTGGAAACCCCGCTGGCGGCATGGCCACCCTGGAGCGCAATCTGTTGCTGTTGTCGGAGGATCTGGATCTCGGAGGAGGTGAGGCCAAGCGAGGTGTCGGGAATCGAGGCTGATACGGACATTTGGTCCCGGCAGAGACATGCTCTTACCGCGACAAGAGTCTAGGAAGCGCCGGTCAATCTCGGTGTGTGGAGATGGGACGGACCGAATTTCATGATGGTTGACAGGAGCGAATGTTAAGGAATTAGGCTGAAGAGAGGGAAGGAGAGTAAGGGACTGAATCGGCTTCACTCGATGATTCGCTCTTCTCTCCACTCTCTCACTCACTCCTTTGAAAATAACTCAAGTAAGATCGCCTCCTCAGCAGAAATCCTACGGCGTCATTGGGGGAAATTAGGGAGTAGGAGAAGGCCGAAGGGGAGGGGGGACTAAAGAGGGATAATGGTGGGAGAAGAAGGCCGATTGAGGAAACAGATTATCGGCGGCAAGAAAAAGAAAAACAACCGCGGCGGCTCTCCTCGTGAATCGGTCGCGGGTTACACACTGACGGACGGTCAGGGACGATAGGAATTGTCTTTAAATAGAATCGACTAACACGAACACTGGTGAGTCTGAGAAGGTGTGATTAGGAAAGCCTCGGAGAGTTGAAGACGGGGAGGGGAAAGATTGTATGTTGGAGTATATTGCATGGAATGGGGATCCTGAGGCAGAGACCGCAACACACTTGGAAAAGAGAAAAGAACATATGATCAAAATCGAAAGGAAAAGGAAATAAGGTATAGTAAATCGTGTAAGGAGAGAATGTTTCAATAAATTAAATCCACTCTTGGTTCTTCTTTGTTCCTTAATTCCACTTACTGTAATATTAATTACTTGGGAGATGCAGAGTCGTCATAGAGCGTATGTATTTATATAGAATGAGAATTGACGTTTTGAATCATGTAAGAACTAGCTGAAGTAGAAGATTTATACATAGGAAACAAACAATACTATCGCACAAGTACTAATAGAATCCCTGCAGAGTATATACAACAAACCAATTTAATCCTCCCGGGAAAAAGGGAAAAGAAAAGAAAACCCATACTTTAAAGGAGAGTGTAGTCATTGATAGACGTTTACTCACACAACCAAAAAGGTGGTTCCGCCTTCCGACTTCTTCCAACCACTCATTTCCTTCTCTTCCGCAAGCCAGCAGCAAGCTCCCAGTCCAAACAATTCTTGCATACGAATCGCTTCCCCAAGACTTCAAGATTCCCCTCCTCTCTCCACTACGATATCACTCCCAACACAGCCGACCCTCCCAACGACGCCCATCAATAGCGCAATCAACCAGCCGCTTCTGCAAACGCCAGTCGATCAATCATCGTCGCCTATCTGCTCCCCAGAACCGAGATCAACCCTGTACCTAAAGCCCGCTGCCCAACCCGTGAGGCTAGAGCCCAGCGACTGCTGTCCTGGAACTGCGACTGGATTGGTAGCTCCGCGCCGGGTACAGGTCTAGTCTGCGAGTTTTGTCTGCATTCTCTTTCATCCATGCACCTTGCTGGATACCGTATCGGCTGGTGAGCCTCTCATCCGATATCTTCCACTCGTCAACTCAAACATGGTTCGCTGCCGCAGTTTCTTTTATTTTCCGGAGCTGTGCCACCTCGAGTCCTTTTTTGTCGCTAAGAAAATGGAGGGCTATGAGAGCTTACATTACATGGCTGACAAAAGTGGAGCTTCAATAGTTCGATGAAATTAATGTCCTATTCACGTACCTGATTCGGCGCGACGCACTTAGTTCACTTTCCCATCACATTTAAAAAGGGAATATATTAAACCAGAGGGAGGATCTTCACGAAAATGCCCAAAGAACGCAACTTCAACCCAGTGCAAGCGCAGCGGAAAGCAGACAAACAGAAGAGCTTGAAAAAAGCCAAATCTGAGGCGCAGGCTCGTCAGAATGAGAAGCTCGCCCGTCGCAACCCAGAGCGCATTCAACGACAGATAAATGATCTCAAAGCGGTAGAGGAGTCCGGGCAACAACTACGGCCACGCGATAAGGAGATCCTAGAGGCATTAGAGCGGGATTTACGTGCGGTACACAAGGCCCGAGAAGCATTAGGCGATAAGGCGCCGAAATTCGAGAATGCACAGCCGCGGAGGGGCGGCTTTGGCGGCGGTAGGGGTCGCGGCGACGGTGTGTTAGGGAAGAGAAGGAGAGATGATCGCGGGCAATTCGGACAGGATAGTGAGAGCAGTGAGACGGATGAAGAAGTTCGTCGGATTCCTATGCCCCGGGATACACCGCCACCAATTCCTCGCCAATATCAGAAGAAGAGAGAGGGAGATGCAGATGCAGGTCCTCGTGGGCCGCATGCGCTACCAGCAAAACCGCCTGTTACAGAATCCAGAACAGTTTATGAAGCAAAGCCAGAGATTAAAAATCTACGACAAGAGGCGGTTAGGAAGTTCGTCCCGGCAGCTGTTAGGGTTAAACAGGAAGCTATTCGAGGTCAAGGAAAGTTGCTGGAGCCGGAAGAAATGGATAGATTGGAGAAAGCAGGTTATAACGCCGGTCCCTCAGAAACCGTGGGTAAAGATGGTCCGGATCAACCTGATGATGATATCCAACAGCGGCTATTAGAAGAGGAGAAACGTTTCAACCAGGAACTCAGATCAGTACAGATCGAGGACGTTGAAGATGAGGAGGCGTGATATGTACGACAGTGTATAATGATAATAACCAGTTCTTTATGAAGCGTTCGAGGTTTTGCAGCGCGTGGTCATGATTCGGATATCTAAGGTACACTAGACAAGACCAGGCCTCACTCGTTGCGTAACATCTTTTCAAAAGAGAATTTGAGATAGGTATTCCGCTGCTACCGCAGGGCTTCTCAGAAGAAATAACAAAAATCTGTATGTACATACAAGAAACCTTCCATTAATACGCCTTAAACCCAATAAGCCTTTAGGTAAACTGCCACCCACCGAACACCCAGGAAAGAGAAGACAAAAGGAAAATGATGTACAGTCCGAACGAGTGTCAGAAGTTGGAATGTCTCCAAGGACAGTAAAGCTGTCTAAGAACAAGCATCCAAGTTTTCGAGATGAGTGTTAGAGATCCTCGGACCCAAAGGCACCAAACCAATGCGGAAACCAAAAGCCGGCTAGCGAATGCAAATATCTGTACATTATCCCTAGTAGTAAGGGAGGGAACCAAAGAAACAAGGACATCACGGCGTAATAACAAAGGAAAGGATAAACAGGTCGGAAGTAGTGTTAAAATAGTGCAGCAGGAGAAGTGCACAAAGGCCCAAAATGGTCAACTTTGTGCATGAGAATGCACGTGACCCAACCAGAACTCCATATGACTTGCAAGTATTAAAGCGTATGAAAAAGAGAGATGTCTCATGCAAATGCAGTTGTTTTCACGGATCAACCAGTGAAAGTCAACAAAATCGACCAATTGTGTAGAAATGAAGTGCTAATCTAAGGCGCAATGAGCCAAGCACGGACTATTAATAGTAGTCGATGCCATCACCGTAAGTTACGAATGGCCTTTCGACCACGCGCAAGGAAAGGGCTAGGCATTTCATCCTTCTCGGGATCCCACACTGCTGGCGGATCACGATCTGAAGATTTTAGCCCAGAAGAGCAGTTCGAAGTGCGGGAGTCACTGGCACATCGCTTGAGATCTTCCACAGGGCGGCCTCCAGCTCGGGCTTGAGCAAGTTCGACGAGTGTTCTGCCACCCATGTTACGCTGCATCACTGCTTTAAACATCTCCTCTCCACCACCGCTGTTCCTTGCAGGGTGCTGTTTCAAGCCAGATTTGCGGGTTGGAGATCCAGCATCAGCAGCCAAGTTCGCGGATGACGGTATCTTTGATAGGCGTCGGTGAGGAGATCTAGCTTTGGGCTCTCCATGACGGGTATCAGTTTGACCAGATCCTGACGCTTGCGGCAGTCTTGACGGATTGCTTGGAAAAAGTGGAGGTTGTGTGCTGAGTTTTTGCATAAGTGCGGCTGTGTTCTGGCGAAGGAGCGGGCGAGATGGAGCTTTGAAAGGATCAGGTTTGACTTTAGGCCGGGTAGGTGAAGGGAGATCTGGAGCATCATCTTCATCATCGGAGTACGCCAAGGTGGGTTCCCATTTGGCCCGCTGTCTCTCTGCTTCTGCAAAGATGTTCTTACCAGAAGAGGTGGCTGAAGTGCGACGGGGAGATAGGGAAAGGGATGCAATTGAGATTGGGGACGGCTCAGCCATTTGCACATCAACTGGCGAATCGGCAACCGTTTTTGAGCGATTGAAAGGGGTACGAGTCTCTCTTCTCAATGGCTTATGCACGGGTGATTCAATTGACAATAGACTAATGTCCGTAGTGGAAGGAAAGTCGGTGTCATCTCCGTTGCTAGTAGAGGAACGAGAGCCATGGCGGCTTGAGCGAAGGCCAGCATCGTCTCTTATGTTGTGATTTTTCTTCTGCTTCTCAAGTTCGATCGCCACCCTATCATGAACCTCGGCCTCAAATCTCTTGCGAAGTTTATCGATTTCGTTCTGCACCTGGCGGTCAATCTCTAGCCTAGCTTTTACCTCCCACTCCCGACGGAGAGAGCTTTCAAGTTCGGTCTTCATTTGCTGCCTCTCCTTTTCAAGTTTCGCAAATGTCTGCTCGACTTCTTTGGCCTTCTGCAGAGCTGCCTCTTCACGCTTTCGAAGGGTCTTGCCAAGGTCGACGACTTCTTTTTCCTTCCTCATCAAGCGGATGATCGGGAGGTTAATCAAGGCGGTGGTGTCGGGGCGATGATCTGGGTTTACCCGTAAACAACTGGCAATGACATTTTTCAGTTCAGGCGAGTAGAAGTCAGGCAACGGGGCGTATTTGCCTTCACGAATTCGTTGAACGAGCTGAATGTGAGTCCTCGCATTGAAAGGGGGCTCCCTCTGGCAAAGTTCGTACATGATACAGCCAACAGCCCAGATATCAGAGCGCAGGGTATATTTTTCTGCGGCGCATATCTCAGGCGACATGTAAAAAGGAGTGCCGACATACGTTGACGCAAAGTCATGAGAATTCATTAGCTTAGAGAGGCCAAAGTCTCCCAGTTTGACTGTGTTATCATGACCCAGGAAGATATTCTCCGGCTTCAAATCGCGATGCAAGATCGTCATCTGAGCCTGCTTTCCCTTAAGGCCTGATGGTTTCGGGGCAGGCCCCAGAATGTTTGAGCCTACATCTGCCGGGTCCGCACCGTAGTGGCAACGGTAAAGCGCAGTGACTAACTGGGATAAAATACGCCAAACAAATTCCTCTTCCGCATATTTGTTCGTCTTTTTCAAATTTTTGATGACCATGCTGAGATCACCGCCACCACAGTATTCCATGTATAGATAAAGGTCCTGGCTCGCCTTCAGATGTTCGCGGTGGTAGTAAGCGACAATGTTCGGGTGTCGGAGAGAGCTCAGAATATTGAATTCGGCTGTGAGTTGTTCGCGCTCCTTCTGGGACATTTTGATGTAGTTGATCTCCTTGCGACATAGAATCTAGATTGACTTTCGTAAGTATTCGTATAGCATATTGAGGGGTTCAGTTAACCTACAAATCCATCTGTTTTCCTCCTGACTTTGCGAATAATGCCAAAGGAACCACAACCTGAACACAGTCAGAGACCCTCGACCAAGTATCAGAGGTAGACAGGTATGTATGTCTTACCAATCTTCTCTAGCACATCATACTTGTCTGCTTCCGCCAATGCAATGGCCATTGTGGCTACCGAGGAGCTTATGCCACTGGGAAGCACTCAGGGAAAAAAGTTAGGGACGAATAGGTGGCTTGAAGGAAAAGGATGAATGATCAGAGCTCATTTACGAGTTGATGCTGTTTCCTTGAACCTGTTTGGTTAGTAGACGACAAGGTCGGCTCTGGACATGGAGTAAAATTGGTAGATTTAAAGAAGTAGACATGCATGAAACGGGACGCAGGCCGTGAATGTTTAGTTGAAGCACTGTTGCTAAGCAACGGCGTGCGCAATTGATCTTGCCTTCATCTAGCAGGCGGTAAGGCAAGGGCGGTGAGAAGTCATTCGCATCATCACCGCCATTGTTGTTAGTTATCCGTATCAGTCTTGTTGAATCTGTCACCGGAATGCATTTGGAAGTGACCATCCTGTGCTTGGTGGGCTAAATATGGATTTATTGTCCTACAACTCTGGATCCTGGCGTTGGATTCTGCAAGGACTAGAAGCGGATGACTCCCCCTTTCGACGACTCCTCTCCTATGTGGCGATTAGATATCCCACGTGATCATGTCTTATCGATAAGATGATGCCATCAACCGATACACTCCCGCTCTCCGCGGCATTCAATATCTCCAGACATTATCGGGTCAAGACTCACTCGCAATGGCTGAGCGGAATGTGCTTCGAAAGGATCAATTGGAGATCAGTTTACACAATGAAAAGAAACTGATACAGGAGGGAACGATAAAGGACGACAACCCTCTCGATCTTAGCGAGCCGTTTCGGGAGCTCTGCAATGCTTGTCGTAAGGGGGATCTTAAAGTTTGTCAAGAGAAGATCACAGAAGGAGTCAACATCAATGCTCGCGATCCCTATGACTACACCCCCTTGATCCTGGTAAGTGGTCTCGACTTGCATAGGTTCTCCCCGGCAACCCCGTCCTACACCATGCGTACTATGCTGTGTGGAGGCGAGGTATGGACTTCATAGCTAAGAATTTTATAGGCAAGTCTCTGTGGTCATTATGAGGTTGCTCAACTGCTCCTTGAGTCTGGTGCATTGTGTGAGCGTGATACTTTCCAGGGGGAGAGGTAAGCCCATGCGATTGCCCCCAAACTGCGGGTGCCGCTGACGTACAATCCTGTATAGATGCTTGTATAATGCACTTAATGACCGCATCCGGAATTTGTTGCTTGAATATGACTACTCGAAATCAACAGATCCTCTTCAACCTCTTGCGGCTCACATCTCTTCCCTTCTCACCCGTGACCACCCTGGGACGTCCGATATTGTTGTGACTGCCGAGGATGAGTCTCTGTACTTACACAAGTTCATACTCTCTGCGCGATCACCTTATTTCCATAACAAGTTGGCAGCTGCTCCTGATACCGCAACATGGAAGCTTCCCAGCACAATACCGCCGCAGGCTTTTACAGCGGCGATCAAGTATTTATACTTCGGGGAAGCTCCCCGTGAACTAAGGAGTGGTCCCGGCACGGGCTTTACTGAATCAGAGGTCTTCGCTGGTATCGATAGAATTGCCAAACATTTGGAGATTGACACTCTTGTGGATAGTATCCTTGAAAGTGGTGACCGCAGATTAGCCAGACAGAGGAGGACCACGGAGTTGGCGAAGGGAAGAGACCAACTAGAGGATTGGTTCCGAAGTAATGTCCTTAAGAACAAGTTGGTGGTCGAAACATCGAAGGCTCACGAGGTCAAATGGGATCGCAACAACACTCTTTTCGCGGATGTCTTGCTTCAGGCTGATGAGCTTCCTGAGGATACGGATGGATATAGCAACGGTACCTCTCGACCAGAAGACGATACCAAGGCCTCTTCGAAAGAGCAAACACAGAAGTCGGTCCTATTTCCCTGCCACCGTGCGATGCTACTGAGGTCTGAATTCTTCCATACCATGTTTTCATCTCCGTTTCGTGAGGCGCATATAAAAGATTATCTACATATCATCAATGTCGACTGCTCCCCAGACGTGTTGGAGATCATCCTTACATTTATTTATACCGAAAGGGTCGATTTCCCTCTTGAAGTTGCGGTTGATGTTCTGTTCGCAGCAGATATGCTATTTATAGAGAAACTTAAAACTAAGGCAGCAGTTGTGATCAGCACTCTTGGTAGCGGTAACATGTCACAGGTCGAAGCTGCGAAAACTCGGGGCACTAAGGAAGAAGATGATCTGGACATATACGCCATAATTCGAGCTGCGTGGATGACGCGGGTTCAACGACTAGAGGAGTTCGCGGCTCGCTTTTTTGCTTACCGGCTAGAAGCTCACATCGATTCGCCGGAGTTTGCCGAATTGATTCAAGAGTCCGCATCGCGTATCCAGGGGAGACAGGAAACCGATTCTATCGAGTTACTAGACGATATTCGTTTTTATTTAGGTGAGCGATTTAGGTTAAGGTTCGACGATGCTGGCCTCGAGGAGATGATGGAAGAGGAGCAGGCTCAGCAGCATATCGCCGACGCAGCTGCTGCTGTTGAGGGTGTTGAAAAGGTTACAAATGGCATCGAGACTATCGACCTTGCAGGCAAGGGCCCTGTGGACGGGGTGAAACACGCGGATGATACAGACCGGCCTTCTCTGAAAGAGCAGGACCACAGCCATGTCATCCGGAACTTGAACGGAGAGATTGCTGTGGACGAGTTCGATAAGGATGCGATGAACTACCAAATCCTGATGGATAAACTCGACAGGATCCTGGAGAGGTTGGATTTGGAGGCTTAGTCTTGATATTGACGGGACAGGTAGCGTTGGACGCGGCCAGGTAAATATGACGATTGACGATTTCACGCAGGATTTATACAAAATTCATCCATATACAAGTTATATACTTAGAGTGGTTGCATATTTATATCTATATGTTGTTGCTGATACAAGTTTTGGGGTTGGTGTCCAATTTGATATAAACTCATGGTAAATATGTCTCGCTCCATGTGTTTGTTGACATTTTTGTTTGATACTTCGGAGATATATATGACTGAATATAAGCCGCAAGTAAAGTTCTTTACGTCTATCGAAGGTAATATTGATATAATGATATGCATACCATACTGGCTTCTTCTCGAAACAACGCCTTCTTCAGAATCATAAGCTATGCGATTCCACAAGGACAAGAAAGCAATAGCCGAGGCACGAAAACCCCGGCAACCAAGCCACTATATTGAAGAGAGCCAAGTAAGCTACAAGAGAGACAGAGCTTGGCCGTGTCACAAGGCCCGTTAGTACATGAATGACAAGACAAGACAAAACAAGACAATCCATCCGGCTGAATTCAAACCCCTAAAGGGGCAATATACACATAGGTTCAAAAGAGAGGGAAAAAGATTACAATACGGGCACATGATAGACGATAACACATCGCAAACCGATCCTCTGGGATGTTTTCCTACGTGTCACACCACATCACTCTCCGTCCGAAAGCGATCCGAGCCGCAGATTGTTAGTGCGATAGTTTTCTAAGGCGACAAGTCAATGTGACTCTCGTGTCTGTCAGTGGGCTTGTGCCTCCCATGGTACATACATACGTACATTGTCATTGTCCGTGCTTACCAAGACTTAGCCCAGAGCGAACTTAAGAAAAAAAAATACCTCACGAACAGGTTGCTTTAGGGATCCATGTGTTTGGAGAGCTCAGACAACCCGACGGCGGCTGAGTGAGGGTGTGACAAGAAAATGAGGCCATGCATATGGGGCTGAAGGGCTATAATGTCTCGGTATTATTAACAAATTATCAAGAATCACGGGATGATATGAGGCCTTCCTGCATTGCGGTGGAAACAAAGATCATCCGGTTTTGCTCTTTCCTCCACATCCTCTCTTAGTGGATATGCTTGGTGGAATTTTTTTCTTTTTCGCCCTGTTTTCTTACTTTCGGTGTGCTGCTTTTGTCGAGAGATCACACTGATTTACTAACGAATGCAGATGTCCAGCCAGCCTGCCACCCGGTTGGGATTTATAGTATAGATGAGACTAAGGCAATGGTCGATCAAAAGAGAAAAGCCGAAAGGCTAAATAATAAATAAAAAAAAGGGCAGCGGTCCATTAAACAAGAGGCATGAAGTGGTATACTCCGGTAGATCGAAGACCATTATGATCGACAACATGACCATTGGATGACCTGACTACGCTTCGTGATTTTCCTAGCCTGATCGCAGATTATCGGACAATTCCGTTGCGGATCAAACATGGGAAAAACATGCATGGCCTATTCCCTCGGAGGTTTTACATGCCAATCAAACCGGGCAGTCCGATGGGGCATGTCGAATAGGCGATATTTGTTGTCAAGTGTGGCCACCGCAATTTAGTTTCTCAAGGTTTGAGTGGGAGACTTGAGTCAGTGCCTCACTCGCAACTCTATTCAAATTGCCACGACTACTTTGGCTCCAGTTGAATCGGGTTCGGGTCGAGTCCAGTCTCTTGCATGCGTCGTGTGTGGTCTTGTTTGGGTTAATTTCCCTAACTACGCGACGCAAGTCTTATTCGTTGCAGCCGATTCCGATCGACATGGCCGTCGTCTTGATCGGGTGTGCGGGGATGGAGGCTTGATTGGTGCGAAAATTTGCGAGCACGACAAAACTAAGAATACCGTTGGGAAACCATATGGTTTGATGATGATTTCATGATGCCTTCATTCATTCATCTCAGTTTCGAGTCAACACACCAGTCCCGTCCCTGGGGAGCAGAGAGCTCCGAGATCCGTAGCCTTGGGAGGGTATCAAACTTCACGTGGAGGGGAAGACAGTCTCCAGTTCTGCCCAACTTTCGCCTCCTTGACACTATTTTCACCCGAGGTGGGGGGTAACGAGAAGACGATGAAAGAGAGGGGTCAATACTTGCATGATCTCCACATGCATAGGCGCCCCTCTGACCTTACCCTACTGCTCTTGCTCCTCATGCTTTTCGTAGGAAGTCCTATCCTACCCACCATAATCGACCAGCAGTAACGCCTACAGATGCTATTCGAAGATGGACAGAAAGCAGGAGGGCCGCTATTCATTTCGGCCTCCATCCCAGGGGTTTGTTGTGGTGGATGCAATATCCTTGATGATTTATCATAGGGTCGCAGCAGCGGATGATCTGTCATAGCGGCTGGATGGTTTTGGTGGTAACTGCTCCAATCACTTGCGAGCTCGAGCCCGGGGTTGGGAAATAGTGATCCTTTCCTCTGGTAATTCTCATAATTCCTGGTACTAATGACCCAACCCCGCGGAAGAGGTCGGTGAGCGTTTGGCCATGATACTTAACTTGACCAGGTGATGTGCATTGCATGCGAGATTGGGACTTGCTCACCCTAGTAGGAGATTTTCTTTTTTTGATCTTCCCACAGACTAGAACAGAACTAGAATCCCACTAAAACTATTTGGAGGCAACAGCCTAGTTAGTGGTCAGAACTAGTCCTATTCTAGGATCTGCACTTCTTACACTCGCTGCTTTCGCGCCCTGGCTGACTTCATCATCTAGGTACCATCGTAAAGACCTAAGAGAATGGGCCCATATACGCAGGAATGATTCATCCACTCGTTCGTGGTACAGAGTGAAATCTTAATCCAATATCAATATGACCCTGCATATAGTGCCCAACTCATTGCGACTGATCTCATGCGCCGCACCCAGTTAGGAATGACACTAAATTTGACTCTGTCTTAGACAAGAATCCCAACGGCCGAGTAACGAAACCCACTACACTAACTCTAGGTGATCAACGAAGGTTTAGCACGAGGTATTAGCGGCCTAGCAATCTCGCTGAACATCACTGTGACTCGACTCTTTCCTCTATGGTTGCGCCCGGCGAGATGGATTGCAACCCCACGCTGTCAGATCTGCTAACCATTGTCTGATGTGTGCTGTGGACTAACGACGAGCGTGACTTTCTGTGACCTGGCGCAGTGAATGTACATACATTCATACATCTTGAACATAAGCTTTACTGTTTACAGGAGAGAGGTACCGGGCTATGACTCCCACATCTACTCGCTCACGGACCTTGCGCCAATGCAGGCAATGGAATCCTTCTTCCACCGAGTGCTCCACGCCGTTCAAGCGCATAGGTTGACCGTATGTAACCGGCGCCTAGATATCCCTGGCGGGTATTTTCCACTAGGCCACATGGTAAGGGGAAGTCGAACGGAGCGTAAGACGTCAAATATAGCAGTATCCATGCTCTTGTCAGCAATATCTGAATAGTCTCGTATATAGTGGCACCACGGACAATGATATCCATGCGATACCACCCGATACAATAAACAAAGAAACAGACGGACCCATTCAAATTGATGCTATGCTGGTGATAGCTCGTCGGAGTGGTAATCCTGAAACAGCCACATGCGCACTCCATCACACTGCAAAAGCGACGATCCAATGCATCTTATTCGAGATAGGGACGGTAAGGAACCAAAGCGCCAGACGTGGATTATTGGTCAGGTTGCCTTGTTTCCTTTTTTTCCCTTTTTTTTTTTTGCCTTTTTGCTCCCCTTTATGCCGACAGATGCTGCTTGGTGGCCAACCTGAGCATTCGGCAGTTGTCATGCAAGATGAAGGGGGATCGGTGGCTATGACAGCCAGTTCATTGGATCAGATCATCCGGTGATGCAGTCTTGTGATGTAGGGTAGATGTAATGAAGTTCTTAAAACGTGTCTGCATGCATTTCAAAAGGTCTGGGTGAGCTATAGCCACGTCATGGATGTTTGATATTCTCCTAGTTCCCAGTGTGATCTCGTATCTACCCTCCATCTATTGTAGATCTCAATTGTTGCTACTATAGTTGTGTAATTTCCCTTTATTCATGGTTGTAAAACTTTCTACACCAGAACCTAAGTCAACTCTAATCCATGTTGGGAGGATTCCAGCCCCCATTCCCCAGGCCACTCTCGACCTCAATAACCCATCCTGAAGGAATGAAGAATATCAGACCTCTTCAAAGTATAGTAGATTAACGCCGAACAAAGCCAGCCGAAATACGCTGAATGATGTACACACCGAATAACTACGAACCAGTGCCACAGACTAAAATTAAAAGCAGGGGAAAGTCCCGTGTCGATCCTAGCGTGGGGCTCGGGTCGTCTGTCCTTCTCGTTGCAGTAAACAAAAAGATGAAAAGGAATATATTAAATTAAAATCAGTTGAAAAAGAAAAACCCCAACCAGATTACCAAAGTTACCAAGTCGACCCAGCCTTTCGGCCACGAATCTGTTTCCGGTGTAGTTTGCTGGGTCGAGCATGACGCATCACTAAACCCAGCTAGGTAAGGGCCCGCTGCCACGCCGGAGATCTGCTTGTCGGTGCTTTTTTGTCCAATGACGCTTGACTCGCTTGAGTAATCGATACGATCCCTATGGGGACTATGTTGCAGCGTGTATACTACGCTGGGGATGCGACGTAGGAAGTGATTAGGGGCAAAGCCCCCAATGATACCTTTTTACCACATAAGACATACTAACGATTACATTTCCGACTATTGATTTCCACGGAGCCTCAACATGTCCCTGAAGTTCTCGTTGTCACCGTGTCGGATATTACTCCCCTCCGGCCCTCTGGAGGGAACACTAATCCTGAAGCGGTATCGTCTCCCCACCACCATATTATCAAAAATGGTCTATCCCTTTATTGACTAAGCGTATGATTAAACTTTCATACCTCGGCATCGCCGAAGGCTAAGACTACGTCTGGTATGGGGCAGAAAAGCTATGACCAGAAGAATGTCCTTGATTCTCATTCCGATCAACATTCACCTATGTATCATAATGTCATTATTGAATATCGAAAACCGGATCTTGAAAGGGGCTGTCATTACACAAATATGTTCCCCTACAATATCCGCTCGATCTTTCCCATATTAGTACAAGGAATGGGAAAAACCATCCCCCCCGGTAATAATGTGATTACAATCCAACCCTCAACCTTGGTAGCGATTATTCACCAAAGCGTGGCAGTTTAGCTTTCGATTGACGTGTCCTGCCACTATACCACACTGGGTATATGATACACACAGTACCATAACACCAACGCACCCACATTGTACAAAAGTATGAGTAATCATCCGAACTGACTCGTTCCCTAATGAAAGGGCAAAACCGCGTCTCACAGATATTACATCCCCATCCCGAACCATGAACAACCAACCAATACAAACACAAAAAAACAAAAAATGTTCATAAACAAACTCCCAAACAAAAGAACAAAAAAAAAATAAAGAAACAATTGAAAAAGACCCTCGGAACCTACCAAGCGAGACCTAAACAAACTCCGAACTCCAAAAGCCAGTACCCACTGTACCGCCCCTTTCCAACCACCCAACCCGATAACCTAACCCAACCGTGTTTCTGGACCGAATAGGAAATGAGGGTTTCGGCCGCTCGCTGCCGGGCGAAAATCGGGTTCAAACTTCACACTTCGCTTTCCTTCCCCGCTCTAGGTGGGGAAGTTAAGTCCGTGATTTCAGGATTATTTCCGGCAGTAACGCTTACTGGGAGTAAGTTAAGGGGAAAGGTAATAGTTAGATCGATAGTGTGTGATTACAAACAGTATATGTCTTAGATTTTGGCGATAGCCGAGTATATTCTAGGTAAAGTAGTTCGCAAGTCCTGAATATTATATGCGAAACTATGGAAGGCGCATTATTGAGCGCTCGTGTGTTGCTTTCCTGCGTGCGGCCGATATGGATACTATCGAGGGTAATGCCGTGGTTGGGATGGGTCTGGTATTGAGGCTGGGATTACGGCGGGGTGATCGTTAATTCTACATAGCTCTAGGTTTTCTAAATTGTGATATCGGGACCGGTTTGGCGGGACGGTATGAATGTACGTATGTACTATGACCGTGGCCATTGCCATGACTCGTGTGGGTGATTATAATATCATGTTTTATGGAGCTTGATACTGGAGTACTGATGGAGATGAAGGGGGAGATTGAAACGATGATAGTTTTCGGGACGGTCCCTTTGTCCCCTGGTCTTGGTTAATTAATTAAGTGGACTTGGGATTTGGCAGTAGCAATGTGCGTTAAGTGGTCTGGATTCAATGGCTTGAGTTGACTCTTCGGCATCGCATATCATGGCATGGTGGATTTCTAATTCTATGTATGAATGATCGCCAGAAAGTGGGAAAGCTAACCGGGTTTAAATTACGGGCTACCCGTACCACCACTTTTTTCTATCTTTATTATGCTTTATGATGAGGCCAGGCCTTACTTATGAGGGTTGCGATCGTATTATTTTTCCTCTTTCTTCTGGCGTCTAAGCCTCTCATTAGCATAGGATCAGATCATCGAATGTCGGTATTTATCATATTACGCCCCGGTGCGACAAGCCACCTGGTTGGAAAAGGCCAAAAAGGTGAAAATTACACTGGTAATTCAGGCAAGGTAAGCGGCTCATTCCGCTGTAACGTAACCAGGGTGGGCTGTCGCGCTAAGGTAGTTGCATCGGCTTTGGTGCCAAACTCGGGAAGGGCCGAGCGATGCTGCAGCGGAGCCGACGTCTGCCACGTGAAGTTGCAAGGGTCCAGACTCCAGCAGGGACGCTAAGACCTCCCTAGCCCCGAAGAGGTTTGGATCGTCTGACGCCCGCTCCAGCAGTTCTCGTTAAAGACGACAAAGGGGACGGCTTGTCGTGTCAGGGGGTCACTTGTTCCTAGCTTCAAGTCAAACAATCCAAACACCGAGGCGCGGGACACTTCAGAAAAGAAAAAGAAAAAATCACACGGCTGTAAATCACGGTAGGGGAAAATAATAGAGAATTTTTTATTTATTTATTTTTTTTTAAAAAAAAATTTAAAAGCGTGTGTGATGTATGGATAAGATGCGCTCAGCCCCTGGTTGCCTGGCTGCCTGGTTCCTGCTTCTTCTTGTTCCCCACGAACCAAATCAAGGCAAAGAGCTTCCCTGATGATGATCTACACCGATAACTTGATTAACCGACATGCCAATTGGATAGAAGTGATGTTCTAGACAGGCCGTCCATCCTTCATTCCGTTGTTAATTATCTTCAGGAATGATGGTACTGACGTTGACTATTCTGATAGCCTGTTCCAGATCACGATCAACCCTCGCGAGACACCTGTCAACAGCCAGTACCTACATGAGACCTGGCAAGTGGACACAAGGAAAAAAAAAGAAAAACCCTGATGTGATCAGTATACCCGTCAGGTTGTACAGAAGACGTCATTTTGCATTTCATCTGCATAGGGCACCTAGTCAAGAAAATCATCGTCAAGGGAGGGGAACCGCCACCATGTGTCTCTCGGCCCCTGTGCAACATCGGTTATTTTTACGAGAAGGAGCATAAAGGGAAAGCCTAACCCGAGCCCGCGATGGCCGGAAGCAACAACAAAGGGAACAAAAATATAGGTGAAGACAAGAAGATGGCTGTGCACAGATTGATCTGATCCATACTCATTGAACTAACTGGTCAACCACCACCCGTTCGCCTCGCGGACAATGCCTCAGGTCTCAAGGCACCAACTCCCGCCTTCCGCCTTAAGACTGAAACTTGAGAAGCTTCTCGTTTTAAGTATATGATCGACGACTTTCGTCGCTTCTACCCGCCCGTCCATCGATCTTCGTCACGGCTGTGACCTGTTTTGGCAATAAGCTCTAAGTTACAAGTCGCACGGTCGCGCGTCCCTTTTTATTTTATTTTTATTTATTTTTGACTTTACAATTTCTTCTCTTTCTTTTTTTGGAAATCCAAACGGTGACCGGATTGCCTCGTTTTTTCTGGTCTCAATATTGGTAAAAAGCAATAGATCAGCCGCTGATTCAGCGTGCTTTTTTCCCTCTAACATAACTATTTGAAGCATGATGTAACCACCATTGCCACGACCTGTCAATAGTCACACCATCTATTAGTCTCATTATCTAAAAGGAACGACCTTGGCCTAAACAAGTGCGATGCTATTATTATTTTCTGAGCGATTGACGCTTAGCACCTGTGCTAAGCGGGTTGCAGTAGTTCATCCGGGACTATTTGGCGGTCAAAGCTGCGGACGTTGGGAAGCGTTGGACGATCAGCGCACATCAGTGTCAATCTTTATCAAGTTTATCTTCGGAATCTGTCCGGTCGGAAGGGCGGGAAAAGGGTTTTCCGGGTCATGGTTTCATTTTTGCGTGTCTTGTAACTTTGTTACTCTGGTGGTACAACAACCCACCCAGACCCCACTAGGAGAAGAGACACCATTATTGCTGACACACACACACACACACACACAGAGAGAGAGAGAGAGAGAGAGAGAGAGAGAGATTTCTTGTCTTAACTATGTGACGTTGCAGGATGCAATTATATCTCCTCGGAGAAAGCTTCAGTAGAGAATCATTTGTCGTAGGTACTACTTCGTAGATACTCCGGAGTATACTCGACGGAATTAGAATCCACATCTAACCAAGGCTGACACAGTAAGTTTGAGTCAGGAGCCAAACGCGCGCCAGATTTTTGGAAGGGTCAGAGCGAAGTTCATTGCGTGGCTTTTGCGAGGCAATACGGGAAAGCGTACCACAACGCGGGATGCACATCCTACCTACAGTAAGCACTGTACGGATTACATCCATCCCACATACTACGGTTACCCTCATGGCCATGACGGCAAAAAGAAGCGCTGTATCACTCTCGGTGATAATCCGCGATGCGCAGTCGATCACCCAACACTTTTAAACCTTTCTTTTAATCTAACCTTACCCCTTATTTTTGTGTTCCGTGTTCCTTCCCTGTTCGCGATCGGTGAAGCGAAATAAAAAGAGCGAACAGGAATCTGTATACAGTTTACTTTACATTGTCCCGCTTACTCAGTTTCAGGGCTGAGACGTAGCAACAAGGTTAATCCCAGGGCACGGGGGAAAAAGGTAGTTCAAGTGAGTTTCAGTCTGTTCGTCTTTCCCTTTTGGGATAAAGGGGTGTGGTGGTGGTTCCTTTGGAAAGAACAAGGTTAGGGTTGAAGTTTTGGGTTTTGTCTTGAGACTTGAGTTTGGGTTAAGCGTGATTTGATACTTTTGGTTCTTTGAAGTTGCGATGAAGATTGGCGTACGGAATATACGGACCTACGGAAGTATGGTAAATTAAGTACGGGATATAGTTACGAGGATCATGTGTTTTTAGTAATGAGCGCCCAGACAGAGGGCGAAGGGGCAACCTCGTATGCGGCCCATGGACCCCTAATTGGTACTAAGTATAAGCGGATGGGCAACCGAAAAGGTCAAGGATTCGCGTATAAGCGAAGCCAGGCCCATCCTCCTGGTCGTTGTTCTCTCCTGTTCTGGAACCTCGCACAGTCCCAAGCTCGTAAGTCGATGATCGCCCACCGATCCGAGGAAGATCATCAGCAGGTTCACGGAAGCGCCGTGGATCATGAAACTCACGTAAAGGTGCACCGCCTGAGGGCAACTCTGATTGAGTCTCTCGGTGAGCATGACATCCAAGCTGACGAAGCAACTCCAATAGCCAATAGCTAAAACAAGTTGATGGGGAGGTGAGATAGCTCTACTAGCTAGTTAGCTATGTACATGGTTCTACGCCGTAACCGACGAAGAGAACACCGAAACACATGTTGTCATTATCCCTGCAGCATGATTCCCACGAGCCTGGGAATCAACTATTGAAGGTCCCAAGGCCTAGCGTTAAGGCCCGTTACCAAGCCCATCCTGGATAAACGGCCGGGTTGAACGTGGGAAATCCAGTTGCCTGGAAGCCATATATTAAGATTTTAATCTAAGAGATACAAGAGCGTCGTAAGGTACTATGGACTAGTACCAGATAAACATGGAAGCGATGATGACAGATGGAGCTCTTACCAACCTGAGCAATAAGGCCCCTCAGTTCATATTATTTCCGTGTTTCTTTCTAGTCTAGTCCACGAGACATTTTACCCGAACTTCGTTTATTAAAGTTTGGGAGCACTGGGGCAAAAAACACATGGACATGGGTCTCTGCTCCAATCCAACTGGGATTTCCCCTCGGATTTATAATCTCTTATTCAGCGTCAACCTTCCTTTCTGCCCTTTTGCCTGTTTAGGGATGGTGGAGGTTTCTTTTTGACTTGGGTTAGATCGTCTTGGGTTTGTGTCACCGTTCCTATGCTGTTCATTATTTCTATTTTATGTTTGGGATTTCTTTTTGTCTCTCTTTCTTTCTTTTTTTATACTTGTCATACCTCTTGTGGTCGTACAGAGATCGAAGCTAGTGATTTGTCGGGGTTTGTCTTGTCCCATGGGATTTTGTTGACTGGGAAATGGATGTACTGTACCCGAGTACAAGTAGAAATGATGTTACTTTACATGCAAACACACTGGCAACGGGAACACTACTACTCCCTTACCTCATTGGCAAGTGTGCAGCAACTTCGTACATATTTCCCGAAAGAAGTAAGTACGTCGGCGGGAGGATCCGCCGACTAGTATCTGATGATCATCCGAGGGGAATAGAATGAAAATAAAGATGAAATGCGCCCGCTCCTTTAAAAAGAACATAAAATAAAAAGAAAGCCAAAAATGAGATAGACAAAAACAAAAAAAGAACCTTTCGCTTAGCACCCGGAAAAGTGATAGTTCCGGGATTCACATCGAACAAAGAGAAGCAAGAAACAAAGATACCTCCCAAAAATACACTTCGGGATGTATAACTTATGAATCGTGTATTAACAAGAAAATTTTTAAACAAAAAGAAACCAAATAGAAAGGGACAAACATTTTACGATCTCGCTTCCAGAAGTCTTAGTTCCCAAGATTACTGATGCACTGATGATCATCCTTTAGCCCCATGTCGTCTCCATAGCCCTTTCGGGTTTGTGGCGGAATCTGACCGAGGCATCTCGTGCACACAGCGAACCGGTAGAAAAGCCAAGCCGATATTGAACCATGGTTGGGCTGAGTCCAGACAGTGATCACTCCATGGAAGCTTTGTCGCATCAGCTGTCTCGGACCCGTGATCTGACAGTCGATCCTCATGGAAAGGGAAATTGAGGATGGACGTCTGTATGGTGTTTCTTACGTGGGGAATCCCAATCCGATGGTCTGAGACCTGTTGCATAGTTTTCGGGTCTCATCCTTGGAATGGTGGAGAGGTAGATACATACGCCCATCCATCGTCAGGCTTTGATGAGGGTTGTAAGCCGGGTGGGAATCAATCTAGATCTGGTGTTTTGGTTCCTTTCCCTGGCATTCCAGACTACATACTTCCCATCTTGAAACTTGTGTGTTGTTGATGTCATTCGCCATGACCAGTCAAATCGGGCCCGAGTCCAAGAGACGCATTCCAGCCTGCAGGCCGGACAGATCACTCACGGGGGGAGAATTTTTTCTTCATCTCATCTGATGAGTACATGGTAATACATTCATGCATGCACTTGCAATATGCACGGAGAATGCATCCTTCTATCATGTTTTGCCCCTTCTCGTTGGCTGGATCAATCCTGCATCCTGCAACCAACCAGCCTTTCTGATCATACTTACACGATTGTGCCAATGAAAATCCAGTAAAACCCAAGTCTCACTAAAACAGATAGCGATCAAAAAATGACGGGATTCCGTGAAATCCCATAATCTGCGTCTAGAACACGGACAAATATCCTTTGATAGAATAGTCACTGAGTCGATCAACAGGATAGTGTATAGGATAGACATATAGGGCTTCACATCGCATGGAACTATTTCTTTTTTTAAACTTTGCTTTGATCGATGAATGATTCTTTCTCGTTGGCTGTCAACGCCACGATAATCTCCGGTTTCTCCATGCCACTAAAATCCCTTGGCCCCCAAGCGAAGGATTCACGGAGCCCAGCAGAAATTATTCTGGTCGGAGCCTAGCCTGCATTCGGGCTTGACCATGTTAGGGGAAAGGATTGAAGCTGCCAGCCAGCCCGTCATCCGGCCCCAAGGGCTTGGTTAACGGAGTCATTACCCATCCGAGCGACCGGATGGTATTTTTTCTTATTTATTTTTTCCTTGGTTTGTATTTTTTAATTCCTTGATTTCGGCTTTATCCCATGGTGAAAGGGGAAGAGAAAAAAGGGAGGCGTTTTAAGAAACATGGAATATCTTCGGTTGATGCGGGAAGAACGACCTAATTGGGATGTTATTGAAACGATGGTATGTTCGATAGATAGATGGAGGATCATAGCGATGACCCCTTGTCATCGGGATATGGATTGAGAACTGAACTGGATGGGAGAAACCATATTATAACAAATCAACATGGAAGAAAAAAAAAGTAATAATAATAATAATGCATGATGCTTAACTAGTGGTTGATTCTCATAGGGCGCTTGGGACAGTACACCAAAAAATGACATACATACCTACCTATACATGCATCCTGGGCGAGGTCTCCCCTTAACAGAGGGATATATGATACTACCGTATGACCAGTTCAGTACTACCCTACACTATCCTAACCTATCGACCGATGAGGACCCAGGGGGGAAACAGACGATCTACAGGCCTGTCAATTATTGTTGGAAGACGAGTACAGGTTCTTGTCCGCCTCGACAAATCAATGTCGTGCGGCAACGATCAACCGTTTATGGGGCATGGGATCGTTCTGACAGGTAAAACCACTGAGCAGTCCAGGAAGAAAACAGTCTGATCCACTTCCGAACGATCGGCTGGGGAAAGGAAACAAAGATTTCAATCAGACCATCGCATATTTTGATTAATAACAGTGATTTTAAATAGAAATTACACTGGTCTTAGTTTTGGTGGTTTTTCAATATACTCAGATAAACAAGGATAGAAGGGAACTATTGGTACCGAGGAATGGAAAGGAAGGCAGCCAAGGGTGGATGTCATTTCCCCATGATTGATTGATGAATGAAGGAAAGGTGTCCGTGGATCTGCACTAGTGTGGTAGACTTGCTGTAGCCGAGCCCCCCGAAGGCAAGTCCCGTTGATCTGTGTACGTACGACAACTCGCGTGGGATTTGATTCAGGAGTAGAGTCGCAATGTGACCTTGGAAAAATTGTTTTCCTTTTTGTTTCCCTTTTTATATATTTATTTTTGTTTTGTACCACCTGGAGATTTGGAAAATAGCGTACCATTCCCTCGGGAACAGCTTCAAAGAAAGATGCATATTCCAAATGGAGGGGGGGGGGAACATGATAGCACATATTAAAAAATATTTAACGAAGCCAAAAAATTAAAATCAATCTATATGAAAGATATCCAGTCCCTTCGTAACAACGAAATTCCAATCCATTCGGACCAGTGGTCCTTGTCTCTAAATCATCACGGACATTACCCACATCCTGTTCTGGGGCGGACAGCGGAGATGTACACGTTTTTTTAGACTCTCGTTGAATCTACCCAAAACGATCTATGCTAATGGTCAATCATCGCTAGCCGTTACCATACCGTACCGAATTTTATTCTCATTTTTTTTTTCTGGATGAAAAATAGAAAAAAGGGTACCGGGCCACTGGCCATTAATTAAGCTTCGAGACGGAGGGAAGTAAATTGCATACTGGATGATGAAATTCCCACTGCGCACTAGGGGAAATTCCATAACGCCGTACACGTATGGTAATACGAATCCATGGTTTTCTTTATTTTATTTTATTTTAATATTTATTTATTTTTTCGAATTTTCTTTTTCTTTTCTTTTATTTTTTATTTTTTCTTTCCCCCTCTCCCATGATATACTACCGCTCAACAGGGAAATCCTTTAGGTTAATCCTCATCAGTATCAATTTTCTAATGGTTATTGGTAGACATATTTTATTTTATTTTTTCTCAGGAGAGAGAGCAAAAAAAAAAAAAAATTAATTATATAAAAAAAGAGAGGTTCGCATCGGCATCTCGCCAATTTTTCTGATCAAAACGGAGGATGTCCGTCACTCTATAATTAAACATTTCGGTTGATCGTCTCTCTCTTTTCTCATAATTTTATTATCAAGGCTTCATTTCCCCACCAGAACCAGCACATCTCCATCTCCATCTATAAACATCCGCCCCTCCCCTGGTTCCCAAGAAATCCAATTGCTCCCCACTCGTACCTGGAACACGCATTGGGTCTGATCCGTTCTACCGGTCTTTGCTCAATCATATATGGTTCGCCTGTAGCCACGTTTTCTACCCCCAACTTCTCTTCCCATCCTTTTCCATTCTACACCTCAGCTCTCCCCGACTCTCGCTACTCCAGTCATCCTTCCGTCATGGATCTCGCCAGCCTCATCACTCCGGGACTTGAGCCCGTCTACAAGTCTCGGGCCTCGTACAGTCCCCCTCCCAGCTCGGCGGGTTCATACAAGCGCCCGTCGACGGACTCGTACTTCTCTTACTCGCGCGCCCCGCAACCCCCTCTTTCCCCGCCAGTTGAGGACCAGCCCAAGTGCTCTCTCCCTTCTATCTCGGCCCTCTTGGAAAGCGCAGATAGCGCATCAACATGTGCTACAAGTATGACGCCCTGTGAACCCATTGCGCACCAAGCGCAAGCCCCACGAGAACATTGACTGACTGTCTCCCGGCGCAGAGCGTCAAAAAACTAGTCCGTCCCCGCGTAGAGAGTCGGAGATCCGGTCGACTTATGATTCTATCTCGAACGGCCCTCCCACGCCACCTTTGCGCCCTGGATCGGGCTTCCACAGCAGCAATCATTCCCCCTCGGCTTCGTCCGTCAGCAGCGGCAAGGCCGTCAAGGTCGAGTCATACTCGCAACTTCCCGTGACATTGCCCACCCCGTCCGACAGATCCTCTATCTCCAGCCAGGGCTCGGTCCAACACGTGTCTGCTGCTCCTTACGCTTCTCCGGCTCCTAGCGTGGTTTCCTACTCGTCGCCAACTGAGCCCTCCGCACCATCCACCATGTACTACCAGAGACCTTCTTCCGCTACCTACCAGAGCGCGGCCCCGGTGCCCGCCGCGTCCGCTGCTCCTCTGCCTCCGTCTGCCGCTCACCAGCAGATGATCACACCCGTCACTCCGGCCTGGCAGCACCACCACTACTTCCCTCCCTCCAGCTCAGCACCCTATCAACAGAATCACGACCGGTACATCTGCCGCACATGCCACAAGGCATTCTCCAGACCATCAAGCCTCCGCATCCACTCTCATAGCCACACCGGCGAGAAGCCATTCCGCTGCACTCACGCCGGCTGCGGCAAGGCCTTCAGCGTACGGAGCAACATGAAGCGTCATGAACGTGGCTGCCACACCGGCCGCCCGGTCGCCACCGCCATGGTATAAAAACATCGCATTCCAAGAGAACTAAGGAAATAAAGAGAAAAAAGAAATAAAAAAAAGGGAGAGAGAAAGAGTATCTCTCCAGGTCCATACATCTATCCTGCAGCACCTTCTGATTCGATGATACCCTTTTATGCGTGTGATTTATTACTTTCTACCCGGGCTTAGGGGTTTAAGGCACAGGTGTCTGGGACAGGAACTTATATACATACACTTTTTTTTGTTTTTCCTTCTCTTCTCACCTCATGTATATATTATATGGACGGGTTTGTTGGAAGGATTAGGTTTGGGATTTGGTATTAACCAGGCGTCGATGGAAAACCCGGTTTTCTACGGGTCTTGGGAAGAAAAACGAACTTGAACAGGGGTGTCTCAGGCATTTGTCGGAGTTCGTCTTCCCTTATTGTTGTTACGTGTTTCTTTTGTGTCATTTTCCTTTGTTTTAGTGATGTGACATGACCTTGAGACAGAATTGTATATTTTGAGTCCCGAATAACTTGCGTGCTTTTTGTACCTGTAATACCTTTTTCTGTAATACCTTAATTCGATTGTGTATGTTGTCCATATCATCATGGACTGTGTATTAATATTTATAAGTATGAATGGTTTGGAACTTAAAACACCTTACTTACATAACCAATCCATCTCCCAACTCAGTCCCTACTAGTACTAAGTACATGCATAATCTACCCATTCTAACCAAAGTCATTACTCAAACGATATAACCCTAGACGCTAAGTACTCCGTCAAACAACATATCAAGCCCTAGAAATAGCTATTCCTTTACCGCCTACCATGGAAATAATTAACCTTCCATTAAACAACGCATCCTTACCAGGGAAACCCCCGACATGGACAAAAGTTATGGTTCTCACCGAATCCAGAATCACCCACGATGCGGTACCAAACTCCCAGACTCCGACTCTCGCCTATTGCTACCATCTTCCGCCTAGTAGTAAATGGCATGTTGGATGGGACGACAGCATTGCGTGGTTGAGATTTAAGCTTTTCGCTGAAGAAATGCCAGAGTTGGGTTTGGTTTGCCCGGGGTTACGTGGACGGAGTTGTTTTATTGTCTGATTTGACAGTTGAACTATGTACAGATTGGATCAGGCATGGCCTTCAAGCTTTAACCCAGGACGTGACATGGAATAATAACGAAAGAGGTATCACAAAACAGAGTTATTCCCAAGTATAGATAGTAAAGTAAATCAAGCGTAGACGTCGACATGGCCGTTACTTTGTGTGCCAGCTTCGATGGCCCTCCCCTTGCCCTTCTCTCGATCTTTGATGGCTCTCATTTTCTGAATGGCTTGGCGGAAGTCAAGCTTCCCGTAGTCTTCGGGCATGTGCTCACCGCTGTAGATGCAGAGGACTCTCATGCCCGGCTTGTAGACGAGTCCGCTGAGCAGTTTGGGCGTGATGAGGAAGTATTGGCCACCGCCTCCGTTTTCAGAGGGCGCACAAGCAATGTCTACCAGGCGTCCATGGACCATGCGCTCATTCCGTGGGTCCATACCCTGGTTGATCTCGTCGACTACGCGGAATGGGGAGGCGGAGAGCGATTGGAGAGCCATGAGATAAAAGATGGTGCTGACGGCTCTTTCTCCGCCTGACTGCCGATGAGAATCGAGGAGGGAGAGATTCTCGTTCTCTCTGAACTTGACGTGGATCTGGATGGACCACTGGTCGAAATCGGTGCCACCGGGTTCGCCGTTGGGGCCTGCTTCATCTTCTGCTTTGTCTAATGTGACCTGGCCGGCACATCCAATGCGAGAAAATGAATCAGAGAAAGCGTCGCTGATGTTTTTCACTATCTCGTCAAGCCTGGGCTCCCAGTTCCCGCGAATCTCATTGATGGCGTGGTCGTACTCTGCAAGTTGGTTCTCAAACTCAGAAAGCTTTCCACGCAGCTTTTGTATCTGCCGTTCACGTTCCTCAAATTCTTTAATCAAGTTGTTACTTCCTCCGTGCGTGAGCTCCAGGCGGGCTTTCTCCGAATCAATATCTGCCTCAAGTTGGTCGACAGTATGATTCACCAAAGTGGGGAGCAAGTCTGCCAGGTCAGGCTGGGTGGTGGAGGCTTGTACAACCTTTTCTGCCTCCTTGAATAGTTTTTTAACGACTTCTGATGTGGCTTTTATTTCGTGCTGCGCCTCTTTTAGCTCTTTAATCTTAGCTTCCAACCTGTCCCTGTGATCTGTATTGCGTTCCTTCAATGTTTCTAGGTCAGAGATCCCCTCAACATGACGGACTTTTAACTTTATCAGATCCTCGTGGCGCATTCGGAGGTGCTCAACCGCATTCTGCCGGGTGTCAGTAGTGAGACATGAAATTGATATGGGGTACATACAGCATATTCAAGCGTTGCTTCGGCTTTCTGGAGTGCTAACTGGTCTTGTTGACTGCGAATGTCACGAACCCTTGCCTTGAATTCTTGGAATATCCTCTGTATGTCTCTCAACCGGAGTTCCTGCTGGCCTAATATGCAGTGTCAGAAGCGTAAGAAAAAGGCCATAAGAGAGGGGCCAGAAACATACGAATTTTCTCGGGGATAGCTCTGTAATTTGTAAAAGCAGTTTGCCTTTCGGACTTCTCCCGCTCAAGTTCAATCTGCAAAGTAAAGTCAGAATTTGTCAAGACGCAATAAACACGAATTTTGATCGTACCCGCCTATCGTTGCATTCCGAATGCTCCTGACCGAGCTGGGTCAGTTGAGCTCTATCCGCATCTACTTTTTCTTGTATTTCTTGCACTTCGTCTTTGAGAATTTGGATATTTCGAACCAAATCCTGCTTCGCCGATGCGTCCACTGGCTGGGATGTCCAAACTCTCGCCTGCTTCACTTGTCTCACACGGGTGGAAGACGCATTGGGGCCATATTCTTTTCGCCGAATAATCTGGTAGCTTTGCTTCCCGGCCACCCAGGAGGTTAACGACCCCCTTTCTATCTTGCTATATTCTTCATCCGTGATGCCTCGAAGGCTGATAGGTGTTTGGTGCAGCCGATTCTCGCTACATAGTGCGGCGATCACCGGTTCTGGTCCGTTGAGAAGATCTTTCGCCCAACCATCGAACCCAAGATTTCGGATCTCGTCGCCAGAAATAGGACAGGGAAATCTGTCTAGGGGAATAGAACTAGTCCTGATGCTGATGTCGTGTAGTCCCATCCCGAGATTCAGTTCCTTCTGAAGCAACCTGAAATCGTTGCGACTCTGCACAGTGAAAGTGGTGAAATCTGTCTTTTGCAACAGAGATTCAATAGCGTCGGCATACCTAGGATCTTTCACAGAGCATGTGACAATGGGAGGACCGAAAACTTCCTTTTCGAATTTGTGCTGATTCCGCTGAATCCATTCGTAAGCCTTGTAGGAGTCAAGTGAGATAGCCTTCAGCTTTTCCTCCTGTCGTCCAGCCTGAGATTCCAGTCTTTTCATGTGTTGTTCCGATTGCTCGATTTTGCGGGTTTTCTCTTTGAGTGCTTCGAACAATGGCCTTCGATCCTCTTTAATTTTGTTTGCCTTTTCTTCAATTTCCCGAAACTTTAGCCGCTTCTCTTTCTGTAGTACAAATAAGCGTGTGTCTTTGCCATAGTTTGGTACCCACTTACGATCTGTTCATTGTACCAATGAGCATCGAACTCAATGACCTCTTCGTTAAATTGGCGGTTGAGTTTGTTGATGCTTTGCTGAACTTTCGTTTGTTCCTCTTTAGAATGGCCATAGCTCTTCCTCTCAGACTCGATTTGGCGGTCTAGATCTTTTATTGAGTCTTCATGTTGCTCGATCTTTTTCCCTAGATTTGAAGCTGTGCGTTCTGCTTCGTCGATGCGCGCCTTTTTATACTTGATGACATCCTCTATTTGTAAACAGTATTGTTGTTTCGCATTTACTGCTCTCAGAGCGGGTTCTAGCTCAGCCTTGAGAGTTTCAAGCTCACGAGAAATCTCATCCTTCTTTCTTTTCATTTGATTAAAATTGGCGTGCATCTCCTTGTACTTCGTGACGGGGCGAACTAGCTCCAGCATCTCGATCTTCCTCTTGATCTGGGCTCTTTGTCGCACCCTTTCAACGTCAGCCCTTTGCATTTCTTGCCTGTTTTCGAGATTAGCCAGTAGATCCTTGTCGCCTTTATTATCTGTTTGTAATTTCTTCTGTTCGGCTCGCAGCTTTTTCAGGTCATTGTGCCATTCTTCCATTTCCGGCCCGGCTGCAGCTCTTTGTGTGGAGCTGAGGAGCTCGATGGGCGTAAGAGCCGCAAACTCGCTGACTTTGTCCTGCGGAAGGAACTGACATAGGTTGTCGATTTGGATGGAGAATGACTGCGCGAGCTTCAACACCTGGTTGCGCGATACGGGCTTCCCATTCAGGGTGAACGAGCTTTTGTTGCCATCACGTTTGATTGTTCGAGACACAACCGGATTTTGACGAAACCGGGCTCCTCCTGCGAGCTCAATCTCGATTGTAGCTTCTCTGCATCCGTGCTTCACAAACTCGCCGGCATCTTTGGCACGGCCTAAATGCTATAAGAACGAGAACTCTAATTAGCAGCAGCTCCCATAGCCCAGCTAAAGTTCGAGATTGACTTGAACTAAAGGGATATCTCAACATACCACCGGCCCCCACCCAAGTCCCAGACATATCGCACAGACAAGAGTACTCTTCCCCGTTCCGTTGGGTCCAATCACCATATTCAGTTTCGGACCGGGAAAGAACTCAGCCGACGTATAAGTCACGAAATCAATGACTTTGATGCGCACGATGGCGCCGGGTTTGTACACCTCTTGCGGTGCTCCATTCTGGCTTCCATTCTGACTGATTCGACGTTTCGCCATCTTCGCCACCTTTGAAGCGCCATTTACAATGCGGTCATCATCACCACCTTCATCACTAGAGATATCTTCAGTGTCTTGCTCATCGTCACTGGTCTGGTTGGGATCGAGACGGATACGTTTGCTGCTGTTTGACGCGGGCGTGGGGTTTTCTTGGGCAGTTGACGATCCGTTGCTCTCCTCTTCCTCGCTCCGCTGTCGGCGGCGCGGAACTATCGGTAAGGAAGGCATGGTTGAAGGCCACAGGCGGCTTCACCGGCGCATTTATCGCAGTCTCAATGTGATATCAGTAAGTGACGCGACGCGCCGCTAATCAATCAATCTAACCATCGGGTTAAGCGGTCGCGCGTGGCAGTTCCCCTCCTATCTGGACTTTCCTCTTTGGGACGCGGGTCGTTCCCCTAACCTAATTAGGTTGTCATCTATTCTACCATCACAACTACTACTTCTACTATGCATGATGCTCTCATACTGTTAGATACCTTACGCAATGCACTATCTTGATTGATGGTTCATTCTGGAACCTTAGTCTCCCAAAATCGTATTATGTAGCACTTCAAGCCCAGTCACGCCTCTCCTCAATCCATCCAGGTCTCAGGTACGTCCCGTCAAAGTTCATATCGAAGCCGGTCTCATGGACATAGTCCACATTCCACTCAACCTTCATCTCGGCGCCATCCGCACTCTGACTCCACACGGTCACCGCAATCGTGTTATCTCCCTTATAATCAAGAATACCCGGAGGAACAGGGAAGTCAATCTGATGACCGATGTATGGGTTGAAGCGGCCAAATTGGTATCCATTGACAAAAAGCAGGGCACGCAGCTGGTTTGTGTATCCCTTTGCAGATTTAAAAGTCACATTTGAGGGTGCAGTCAGGCGGAAGGAGATGGAGACATCCAGTCCGGAGGGCACCAGCAGGGGAACCACAGTACGGAAGACGCGGATACCAGCGCCGGGGACGGTCAGGCTTATGCTGTCGGAAGGCAGCTCTTCGGCCTCGTCAAAGGGATACCCAGGGAGATGGATACCGACTCGCTCGGCGTACAGGCTGCCCTCGTTGAGGGGAGCGCGGATCTGATCGAGGTGGTTCTCGAAGCCTGCGTTGCCAGCGAGCTTCCACTCGGTGAAGGAGTAGCTTCCGGGGCCTATGAGGGTGGCGTTTTGGATACCCCGGGGGTTGATGGCACCATCGCGCATGTCATGTCCTGAATTGTCCATGACGATGACTAGGACATTGTCTGCGTCGGTGCTGAGTGTTGCATTGGAGAATGAGAATGTCTGTTCTCCCTGCCCGATCCCAGGGATACCGAGCCAGGATCCGATGAATTCTGAGTTGAGCCAGGCGGAGAAGCCGAATGCCCGGCCTCCGGTGATGTTGAGATAGACTTCGGTTGGTGGCTCATCGGTGGTGGGGAACGTGGCGCGGTAAATGTGGTTGCCAGTGTGGATGTGGTAGTCGTCCACGTAGAGAACTGGGTTATTTGGTGCTGGAAGGATAGGATTTGATGTATTTGTGTTCGTAGCCGCTGGTCTTTTGTTAGCTGATGGGATAGTTTTATAGCTGGGGAGGCAACATACCGATCCAAGCCTTGCTTGTTGTAGAATAATCCCTCGCTATTTCAGGAAGACTGTCCGCTGACTTCCATCCGGAGATTGCGGGAAGTTCGAACCTAGCAGCGCCTTCCAAATTTGTGGTCAGGATACCACCCTTTGCAGACTCGACTGATGTCTTCTTGCCATTCCAATTGACAGAGCACACCGACTTGGGCGCAAAGATGCTGACCTTTACGGAGTTCTGAATGTCGCCAGTGAGTTGCAGGTCACAGCCTTCGAGCCTAGCCGAGCGAACCAAGTAAGGGCCGTGGACAAGGACTGAAATGTGTAAGTGATGGGATCAACATTTTACGGGCTGTGAGTTTACCAGTGTTGTTGCCGGCCTCGGCAGGGTCATTGTTGAGCGAAGGAGACCAAAACACATGAGCTGCGGACCGGTCGAGAAGGGCAATGCGTGCCCCATCACCGAGCTCAACCAAGCTCAGACCTGATCTCTGCATGAAAGATACCGTCACATTGTCTGCTCCGGGATGGATTTTAACATTCGCGGAAGAGCCCTTGTTAACGAACTTGGCCGTATTCACACCCTTGACGACGAACTCTCCCGATTCGCCTGTGGGTACCCAGAGGGCTAGCACTTCTTTGTCGTCAATGAGAGCATATGTAAGGACCTCTGCAGTCGAGTAAAGGAGCGTCTTTGTGCCGAACTTGAAGTCCGTGACGATGATCTTGGATTGATGGCCGTTGAGAGTGATCTGCGTTCCGTATTGCGGGATAGTGACTTATCAAATAGACTCAGTAAGGGGCCATCGCAGTAAGGTATGGGTATATTCTTTCATATGAAGGTAAGTACATACGAGCACCGTCAGATGTCTTGACCTTAACGGTGAACTTTTCAACCGTTCCGGATGGTGTGTACTCGTGCTGAGTTACGTAGAAAGCCGCATTAGTGTCAGGGTTCCGCAGCTCGGAGACTGAAACCGCTGGGTTGCTCGAGTATTTCGTGCTCTATCAACCCTGGTTAGCTTTGTCCGTTCTACAATCTTGTTGTCTTCCCCTTACGTTGCCTACACGATCGACCTTGGACAAATCCTGGGCAACTTTACCCTGAAGTTAGCTTGGCGAGCTTCCACATCTCGGACATGAAGGACATACTTCTTGTAAATTGAGTTAATACTTTGGTTTCATAGTACTTCTCAACGAGTAGTCGGTTCTCTGAAATCGGAGAGGAGTAGTCATAGCTCGTCGCTAGGTTCATCAGTACCTCATAACCGTGGCACAAGCTGCACTTAGAGATGACTTACCGACATCTGGTGCAGCAAGCCATCCCCAGTTTGTACCACCATACAGCATGTACAGCGAGATGGCACTGACTTTCTGGTAGATCAGGTTTCGGTAGAAGAGGTTTGCGAAATCCGGGCCAAGATCATCTGGGCAACCACCTTGAGGCCCACCCCATGGGTTGTACGACCCTCCTTGGAACTCGGGCATGAAGCTTGGCTGAGTACTGTGGTATGGGTTAAAACACGTCACCTTTTAGGGTTATGGCAAACTCACGGCGATAGGTTCTTGAAGAAGCTTATTCCAGCGCAAGTCAGTATCAACTCATCCAAACCAATGTATGGCACCTACTCATAGTATAGCAAAGTTTTCTAGGATAAATCAGCATGGAATCCTAAAGAAAGACAAGAGCACAACTTACATATGGGATATACTCTCCATTTGTGTCGAGACACTCACTGACATTGCAGGTCCAGCAAGTTGGATAACTATCCACACCAATGACATCGACATTTCCGGTATTGTTGGACACATCCTTGGACCACGAATAACCATTCTGAGATATATCAGCGAAAGAGTCGCTATTTCCAGCTAGTCAGGGGTATCGCCCTACCATGTTCGGAAGGTTATGGAACAGAGGAGCATCGATGCCATTTTCCCGAGCAACGTCCTGCAAATACTGCATGTATTCCTCGCCAGAATTGTTGGGCTCCCTGTTTTCAAAATCGCTCCACTGCTCAGCGTACTCATTCTCGACCTGGTATAGGATGATATTTCCGCCGTTAGTGATAAGATGAGGGGCAATGATCTCAGAGACATTGGCCCAGTACGGGGTCAAAGCATCCAGATACCGAAGGTCATTATCCCTGAGCTTTCCGTAGGCGCCTGTGGTTGCCCACAGGGCGAGGCCGCCCGCGTTAGATTCGGCATTGACGTATGGTCCTGGTCGAATGATTAGGTAGAGACCGATCTCTTTAGCTAGTGTCATGATTGAGGTGAAGTTGTGGGCACCACTCTCGAAGTCGAGAACGCCGGGCTTGGGGTTGTGGTACTCCCAGTGATTGTAAATGGAGAAGGCAGTAAAGCTATTGAATTCCGCCTTAGTGTTTTGTGCACCGGTTTTGAGAAATTCGGGATTTGCTTACCCTGCGGCTTTGATCTTTTCGAGTAGATCTTTCCATAATTCTGGTCTGGTGAATTCATTAGATGAAGCGTAGACATGGTGGAACTCGCACCTTACACAGGGAGTCGCCAATAATGGAACTATATGATGTTAGTGCGTTGAACGAAGCAAAAACGCAGGGAACCGGGGTAGCATGCCTCTCCAGAAAAGACAAAATGTCTCTGGCCATTAATCAAAAAACTGTAGCGATCCCTGTGTACCCAAAGTGTCAGAACGAACGGCCTTGCGTTCACCAGTTACTTGGGCCTACCATTCTACGATGTCTGTCAAGCCATTGTCATGCAACGGCCAACGAGTGGAATTTTGTGCACTGGAAACACCAACAACGGACGCCCCCAAGGCAATTCCACCCAGCAGGGTTTTTGAGATGAGCATCTTGCGAGTTGTCAAGCGAAGCACCTTTGGCGGAACCTGATCTCATGTTCATGGACGGGACCCTTGCCCTAATATACTAGTCAAGTATGCAGAACGCCAAGTAATCTATGGCAATTCACCCCACGCGCTAGGGAAAATTCCTGGATGTAGACAAGAATACTTTTAGCCCATTGCATCACCAGTGTGTGATTGAGTTTGCTCGATCGTACGACTACAGCAAACTGGGCATGCGTACATAATACTGGGCGAATATAGGGCTTGGGGCACGGTTTACCCGAATGTTCCCAAAGATGTCTCTACTCAAGTTCTGTACAGGGATATAACGTATGACAATACATACTGGTCAGGGAGACGCTGATCGTACTCCGTACTTGTCGACATTGCTAGGATCCAAGGCTGGGGAGAGAGTTGAATTGTCCGGGGGTCCCGCGTGTTAATTTGCCATCTCCTCAGTCCCAGACCGAAAACCCCACAGAAACTAGGCCCGGCGGGACCTCACATAAATTTTCCGTCCGTATAAGTCACTCTGCATGTACCCGATCCTGATGGCTTCGAGCTACCCGAGTCTCTCGCAATATCTTTACCGTTTCGAGGGTCTGCAACCCCACAGCCGGCCGTGCTCGGTTAATATATTTCTTCCTACATCGGGATATGGAGCACACACCGAGGCATCTAAAAGACGGTAAACTCCGAAAGCGTCATCCGGATGCAGGTTAAATAATATATATATATATGTTACTAGGCTCAATCTTCGGCTAACATTAATGGAGTCAATTGGCTCAACCACCTGAAATGGATACGCTGCCCACATTGCCTCCAACCTAACTAACCCAACAACTTCCGAACAACCTCTACTCTATTAAACCACTAGTCAGCAAGCCATCGGATACACTTCGGCATTATGTACTCCTACTTACGTAGCAAAAGTGCCCGCGCTCACAGGCATAGCTCGAAGAAGAGCCGGTCCGAGACCGTAAAACAGTCCCCTAACACCCCCCGTGACCCAAGTTTGCCGAAAAGCGCCTTGCACGTTGCGGTATTTTTTGTCGGGCCCAAATCCATCGCTCTGCATCTTGCTCTTGATCACATCCAATGGATGGCTCAATAACCAGAGCGCCTCACCGGCAAGGCCTCCACATAAGGCAATTTGCCAGTTAGGGAACTCTTCGCGTTTCTTTTGCTGCTAGGACATGGCTATTCCCATTAGGCCTTCGTACGCCGCGAACTATACTCTGTAGCTGTGAATTTCCCGGAGGAGGGTTACTGCCTGGCCGCGGTAGATGCCGGGGATTTCGGCTGTCCGGATGATCTTTCGAGTGCAGTCCCAGGGTCCGTTGTAGATTCCTGCGGTGCCGTGGGGTTGTGTTTGGAGACGGATGCGAATGTGTTCTACTGGGCCAGATAGGATGCTGGTGGCTACTCCGGCTCCTGCGCCGGCGAGGTAAAATTGGGTTAGGGATAGGGTTGGGGTGTGTTCTGGGTGGTTATCTCTGTTGTGGGACTCGATGTCTTGTCGGAAGCTGTGGAAGGAGCTAAATTGGACGCTGACCTGGAGTAATTTAGTTAGGTATGCTGAGGTGGAGGATTATATACTAGCATACGCATGCTCCAATGCCTAATAATGGCATGAGAGAGCCCTATCAAGCTGCTAGCCAACTTCATAAAGCTCCGAGAAGAAACCATACATTATAAAACGCCAACGGCCCTTCTTTCGCCCAGATGTTGCGAGCGGTCGACAAAGCATTGCCCCCATCTTGTGTTTGTAGCCGGACTTTAACCAAATCTGATGAATTATATTAGACTAACCTGTTGTAGGTTTTCTTCACTGCACGCATACCGAATGGTTGGCCTAGGCACTGTTGGCCCTCTCTATTCATCATTCTGAGTGTAGTTGTTAATCACCGATCAAAACCTGAGCGACACCACCAGCCGCTCCCGCAGTGAGATCCTTAACATTCTCTCTCCACCTCGTCACAATGGGTACGCTCGCTTTCAGTTCCGAAGCCATTGTGCGACTGAAATCGATATCGATTGATCCAAAGAGCACAAATATGTGCGCTCTGGGGTCCTCCTGCCCTGCAACCACAATCGGATGCTGAACCGAAGGTGTGGATACTTCGGTTCCTAGAGCCGATATATACAGCTTAAGGTCGATCTTCAGATACAAAACGAGAGGCTCGATGTAGCGCTTCAATGTCCAAGTCCTGATCCATAGCATCTCCAACCCACATCCAAACAATAGTAATCTACACCCAAGCTATAACCCCCTAGATCAATACCGCCACTGAAAAAGCCCTCGCCGCGAAACCCACCTGAGAAAACATGTCCTTCACCAACCGAGCCTCCATCTTTCTCCGCGCCGCAGAACTAATCTCCACCAAATACCGCTATGACTTAATGGCCGCCACCATGCTCGACCAGGGCAAAAACATCTGGCAAGCCGAGATCGACTCCGCGGCCGAAACATGCGACTTCTACCGCTTCAACATGCAGTACGCCTCAGAACTCTACTAGCAGCAGAATACCATGAATGACGCAGGTCTCTGGATACCCTTTCTCCCCACGCCCCCCGCCTATCGTGGACATCAATCCCCCATTGACAGGTATACGCTATTATGCTAGATGCTAAATGGATGTACTATACAGCCGAACAGAATACCGCCCCCTAGAAGGCCTCGTCTACGCCATCAGCCCCTTCAACTTCACTGCCATCCCAGCGAACCTCATCGCCGCCCCGGCCCTAATGGGCAACGTCGTAATCTGGAAACCCTCCAACTACGCCCTCTACTCCAACTACCTGCAGATGAAGATCCTCGAGGAAGCAGGTCTACCAGCCAACGTCATCCAGTTTGTCCCCGGAGATCCGAAGACGGTGACCGAAGCCATTCTACAGCATCCACAGTTCGTGGGGCTGCATTATACGGGCTCGACGGAAGTATTCCGGGACCTGTACGGGCAAATTTCGGACGGGGTCCGGGAGGGCCGGTACTATAGTTATCCGCGGATTGTGGGCGAGACGGGGGGCAAGTATTTTGGGTTGTACATGGGAGTGCGGATGTAAGGAATGCGGTTGTGAATACTGTGCGCGGGGCGTTCGATTATCAAGGACAGAAGTGCTCGGCGACATCAAGGGTTATGTGGCCGAGTCTGTGTAGGGGGAGTTCCAAGGGGCAGTTGGTGGCTGAGACGGAGAGGTTGAAGATGGGGGGTGTGGAGGGGTTTGAGAACTTTGTTGGGCCGGTTATTCATGAACAGGCATGGGTGAAGCTGGATAAGGTTATTCAGAATTCGAAGAGGGATCCGTCGGTGACGGTTTTGGCGGGAGGGGAGACGAATCGCGAGGAGGGATGGTTTGTGCAGCGGACTATTTTCCAGGCGGAGGATATGAAACATTCACTCATGAAAGAGGGGTTCTTTGGGCCGATTCTTGCAGTGTATGTGTTTCCGGATGGGGAGTTTGAGGAAACGCTTAGGCTTGTGGATTCGGGGGCGAAGTTTGGGTTGACGGGGGCAGGTTTTGCGAGGGATAGGTGGGCTATTGAGCTTGCAGAGAAGACTTTGAGGCATTCGGCGGGCAACTTTTACATCAATTGCAAGAGCAGCGGGGCTGTTGTTGGGCATCAGCCTTTTGGAGGTTCGAGGGCGAGTGGGACGAATGATAAGGCTACGAGTACTAATTTGCTGTCGCGGTTTACGAGTATTAGAAGCATCAAGTAGGATTTTCAGTTGGCGGATGAGGTGGCGTATCCCTTAAATGAGGTATAGGTGTGGGAATAGGATCGCTTTTGTTCATGTTGTACCGGTATTGGGGAAGATTCGGGCTTGTTGGCTATGTGCATGGATCAGAATGTTTTTACGTACAAGACTGATACAGTTGTACAAAAAGGAATAAAAAACCAAGGCCTATAGCTCATTCTGTGTATCGAAGATCTTCTCAATCACTAGCCAGTCCGAGTGATCTACACCGGTAAGAGGCAGGGACGGGTCGTAGAAGCTGGAGTAAATCCCCTCCGCCTCCACCGAAAGATCTAGATCAAAGTCCACTTGCATGTCGAACAGTGCAGTAGTGGCATCCGCGTGCATCCACGTCTCCAGCAGTCGGCTTTCATCCCGGTCGTGTTCCCAACCTCCGGCAGGCTCGGCCGTATACTCCGGAGGAATGCCCGAAGCCGTTGTTTGAGGATTCATTACATTTATTCTCGGGCCGAACGGAGGTAGATTACTCATGCTTGGTGACCCGTTATCTATTTGTTCGGCACGCTGCCCCTCCGACCCGAGCGTATAATTTGGCCAGACGTGCAAACAAGAATGTGTGATGTCTTGTAAACGGCGCTCAGCAGCTAGGTTACCGGCTTTAGCTAGAAATTGGAGGATACCAAATGCTTGGTCTAGGGCTGGGGGCGGTTGATCCTGAGATTTGTCCACGATCCCCATCATGACTAGGACGAACGCAGTGGAGAATGTAGCGTCAAGGTCGAAGAAGCCATATCGCGCTGTGCAATTATCAGTGCACTAGCCCAGGGTGGTGTAGGGCAGAACATACGTATGGTCCGCTGACGCTTCAATACATGAAGAATATCCAGACTTTTTGTTGCTGCTTCATTACAGGTCTCACACAGACAGCTTAGTACGGTTGGGACAGGCTGTGGTGGTTGTTGACTGTTTTGCCTCTGGACTTCCCGGCGGACTCGTTGCAGAAGGACCGGACGAATGCAGAGTATAATGGCCTGCCAGATGGACGATTAGTTTAGACCACACGAGCTGGTCTAAATCAAGCTAACCTGGAATAACATCAGATATAGCGACGCCCCTGTCCGTGTCACTGTATGTAAAGGACGATTAAAGTCAAGTACGAGGGCCGGAGGGAAAGAACGGCCGGTTTCATAGAGATCTTGGAGAATTTTCTGGATTTTATGGACGAGGTCCATTTGAGTGATGGATGCATTTCCATACAAGGCTGATATGCTATTAGATGCTGCAAGTATAAAATATTCAATAAAGGTCAACATACATGACATGATCTCATCCGTGGCACGGGCGATGCGGACATTAATGGCAAGGGCAATAGGAGATTGAAACCCGATGGCTTGTCGAGGTAGTTCTGCGCGTAGCTGTCGCTCGTCTGAGCCAGCAGCTAGTCCAAGGCCGGAGGAAAGGCGTCTAAAGCATCACGCGAATCAGTTATTTGTTGCATATATAGGCAAATAAGCTTACCGATCTAGCATATACACCGTCCACCAAAGCCTCACACGATGAGCAGCCTCTGAAGGCAGGCAGCGTTGTTCACGAGTTGGTTTATCGCAGCCCAAGGCGATAGCTAATCGTAAGGCAAGGCCAATCTGAGCCCGGTTAGCCATTGTGTACGGACTCAACTCACACCATCCATACATATAGATACGCATCATGCTTCCGATCACACCATTGAAGATAGGTAGCTACGAGTGTTAAGATCTCAACAGCTATGACCCCTTCTTCGCCCAGTTGGTGCAATGGAGGCGATCGCCTCATCGCCTCGGCAAAGAGGCTTGCACCTGGTGGTTTGGACGAAGGGTCTTCTACATCCATCAGCTTTGCCATAGCCATGACGAGTAGATATTCAGTGAACCAGGTCGTACGCATCTGACTTTCGCGCATCTCCTCATCTTGGAAAAGCAGCATCATGCTGTCAGAAAAGGTCCGAGGATCGAAGAAATGTTGGCTAACGCCAAGATAGAAGAGAAACCGATCTAATAGATGCTGTGACTCCTCTACAGACGGGATAGTCGGTGCGGCATCATCGCGGATCAATGCCCTCGCCGAAACCCATTGTGTTACAACATCGGTGGAGCCTCTATATCCGGGAAGCCGCGATATGCTTCTTTGGTGATTCTTATCAAGAAGTGACTTGATTTGCGATTCAAATGCGGGCCCCCGAGTCAAATCGGTTGCTGATCTCATCAGCCCAAGTCACAACGGCTAATGAGTCGCCAGCTTACCTGGACTAACCCCAGCATCACTATCTTGATATGGTATAACTTCAGCTGCCGACCCATTGTGAAAGCTGGTGCCAGATATGGAAGAGGGAGCTTGCGGCCCTGTTGGTCCTGAAAGTGAAATGTCATTATATGTCCGTGGCTCTCTAACATAGATGTTCGCGTACCTTGAGAAAGTGCACTAATTTGTTCTTCATACAATCTGATCTTATCTAGCAGATTTTTTACGTGCCTACGTACTGAGACGTCAATAAAAAAGGTGTTGCTATAGAGAACAGCGGACTTACGCTTCGGTATATCTTTTACGACCGACATGGCCAAATACACATTCCCAGTTATGCCTGGCGCAGCTGCGACACGGCTGATCCCCCGAGCACTTCACCTTACGTCGGCGACAGGACTCGCACCTATAGAATGTCAATATGATACTGTATTGTGCTGCATGGATGTGACTTGGGAGGTACATCCGAAGGTGCATAAAAGCTCTTGATGGTACTCACGCATTAGTCGTCCGTGGACTTTGTGCCACCATTTCGACTTGTGTATCGGATAAAAACCCTAGAGTATTAGTATTGGCAATACATATATCTATGGACGACGCATTCCAAAAGAGGTGTCGGGGTTGGAGCCGTTGAGGTTGGCTTAATAAGTAAAGTGGGGTGGGTTCGGAAGATATTCCGGTTTGCCATTAAACCCTAATCAATACCATATAAGAGAAATACACACTGCTAACTCTAACTATTTCTCTAATTCCACAACAACTTGAAGAGCATCTAGAATTTCCGCCTAGATAGCGCCAATATCGGCCTGAAGCAACGACTTACGTGGCCGTCAACTCCATAACCAAACCACTTTGTGCTAGCCGCCTTAACACCACACCTAGCTTTAAAACTGCCCGGTCCGCAACCAACGGTTTGCGTTGAATCTCCTGGGCCTTCTGAAGCTCTCTAGACCGGTAGAGGCACATCACCTCGACATGTAGTAGTTTCGGGAAGACACTCGCGAGGGCAGAGGCAACGCCATTAGAATCCACGACCAATTGTGGCGGATGGTATGGGTTCGTTCTTCATGTGACAGATGGGTGGTCTCGCCGTTGCGTCTGTGAGTGACTCGGCCAACGAAGTCATTTTTGAGAGACCTTTTGACATGTTGAGTGATGCTGTCGTAATCGATACTCTCGTCTTCCTGGAAGTAAGTCACCATCGGAGTGTAAAACCATAGCGAGGTGGTTGTGTGGATGGCATAGGGCAAATAGACTTGGAGAATGAGAAAATCTGAACTGAGGTAGTGCTTCCCTCCTGACCCACTCCTATTAAGTAGTATGCCTTAATGGTTGTTGATTTAACGGGTAGTGCTTTCGGTTCTTTTCGCCGAGATATCGGATATCATCCGACAGCCACTACATTGATAGGGTAGCACGTTGAAAAGAAACGAAGAAGAATAAGGGGCGTTAATGTTCATCTATGACCGTAGCGTAAACATATTCTTCGACCGGCGCCTGACTTCCACCTTGAGAGCAAGGTATTCCTGCTTCGTCCTCCCCACCGCATCCCGATTCTCCACTGCCCGGCGTAGAAGGTAAGAAAGACAATCCCCCAGGGCTCCCCAACTTAGACATTTGTAAACTTCAGGAGACTCTTTTCGTGCCGCCTGGCTGCTGTCATCACGGAGCTGCAACAGTCGACAACTGACCTCATCTGCCATTCCCAGCAATTGTCCATATTGAACCTTAGTGGTCGGTTCCCCGGTGGTACGTCGTTCCTTGTATAATGAGTCAGCTGCCAGAGCACTTTCTTCGTTATGTGTAGCCAGATATAGCTCTGTCGAGGGGAACTGCCTCTCAACACCAAAGGGGCCGTACTGACGGCGCAAAAGTCCAGCTGCAATTGCGTTGTAAGTTTCGTCCGTCTTCGAGTTCGTGTCATTAATCAGATGGCGTGGCTCGGAGTTGATATATGCGCCTCGGACTAGTTTCACTCCCAGAGTGAACCCTTCCCTCTCTGCGACGCCAAGATGTGATAGGGCGGTCCCAGGAGTCGACTTTAGATAGGCTTGATAAGTATTATATACCACAGAGTTGCCGTTCTCATCATATCGGCGCATCAAGTCTATAGCAACTGCGTCAATACCAGCTTGGACTGACTGCTGTTCTGCATCGACAAAGATGCATGCATTGCGCTCAATGGCACGAATGCACACATCTTGCACAGCAAAACTCATCTGTTCTGGCAATGGTTGACAGGAGGAGAGTGCATGCATGACTTGGGGACCTGCCCCAGTGAGTCTGATAGCATGATATTAGTATTCAATCAAATTACTTGAGCGGGAAAGCGACTCACTTCAAGGCCAAAAAGTCATCAGTTCACACCATTTCGACCGTCTCCAGAACGCCCTGTCTCCATGCTTCGATCTCAGAGCTTTTTCTCGTTTCAGTATGCTCCTTTGAGTTCTTTTCAGCTGTTGTGGGATTATTGGCATGTTGCGGTGAAGCGTCGACCACAATTTCTCGAGCATATGTGAGGATGACACCTGTGAAGCCCATGTGCTTGATCCGGCCAATGGTACCGGTAACTTCTGCAGCATTCTCCCCGGCGCAGAAATGGTTGTAAAATGTTTCCTTAAGGATACCTCGTAGTATGGGATTTTTATCCACATCCAGAAGAGACACCCGAGGATGTGCTAGGAGAGAGAGGGTCCTCAACGCTGGTGTCAACAGCCATGGATGGGATGAGATAGCAGCCACCAGAAGGGATCGCCACAACACCATGCTTGGCAGAAGTGAATGCGGTGGCAGATCATTTTTGGGTTTGCTTAGAGTAGATTCAGCTCGGTACAGCCAGCGGGGGTTGAGTTGGTGTCGATATGCATTCACGGCCAAACGACCCGCTCGGAAAGGGCCAATGGGCGTTCTGGCAGCCATGGCAGGGCGAAGTGCTCGAACGACTAGATAGCTGCATAAATAATACTCCGTATTGAGAGAATTTAACAGGGATCGCCGGTTTAAAGACGGCGTCCCTTCCGAGTGGTTCGGATCACATCCGAGGGTGTCGGGGGTTGTCTCCGAAAGGGCGTGTTGCAATGTTGTTGTAGATGCAGGTTGTCAACTTCGCCTCCAACAGACCAAAGAGCTATTAGGTAAGAACGTTATGTAGCCTATCATAGAATTAGTCTTATCTTCCTATTGACCTCGCCAAGGAGACAACACATACCCCGCATCTTTCTGGCTCGATCATGCAAAGGCATCTCGTAGAGTATCAACAAGATATGGCGGATATTGGAACTTGGCTGAAGATGGTATTGGTATTGTTGTACTGATTCGGATTGTTTCCTTCCTTATTCACTACCTTCAAGGTCATATCCAAGTTATCAAAAAGACTTAGAATCACTATAGCGTTGAAACCCACAGCTATGAAAGTGCGGTTATCATGCTAGTTCAGTAAATTCTTCGAGAGCTATTAGGGACGAGAGAATTATAGTCCCATTATCTAACTAGAAGTCAACCCTATACTAGTATAAGAGCCAGAGCTCATTATGCTTCTCGTTGGCACTCACTGGAGGCATATATAGCTAATTACTAAATTCAGTTAGATCGTCTTCATATCCGCTTCTGGTAAGGCCCGATACACTAGAGCGAAATTAGAAAATTCTTGCTGAAAGTCGGTTGATACTAAAGTGGAAAGCGGTACATTGGAGACCTCGCTAGTGAGAACCCCGAACCTCGCAGTCAGAAAAATGGCCCTCTGGTCGAAAGTTATACCCCATCTATCTCTTCGAATATCAAGTACTCCAGATTCATAATGACTCAAAGTAATTAGCTAGCCACAGTTATCCGCTATAACAGATTCAAACCAAAATTGAAAAGCTGTTGGCTCTGATATACTAGCCATACAAAGGATTCAACATTCAACGGACCATCTCAGAAAGTGTTCAGGAATTCTGCCAGGTTAAAATTGAGCGATGCGGTGCCCGCCCGCTTAGTCTCCGGGGAATACAGCGGAGATTCACCGTCTCGGCTCCAACAATCCCAAACTATACATTCTTTTGATCATTCCTAAAAAAAGGGTAGATCCATCCTCCATTCCCAAATATGGCTTCTACATTGAAAGCACGGCGTTTCATTCTCGCTGCTGCAGTGACCTCGATCACCATCGCAGGAACGCTCTACGGCGCCGGTATCAAGACCGAAAAAGAAGTTACTCAGGTATGAATATAAGGCGCTATCTACCATCAATGCTTCCATATTTGTAACAATAAGCTAATAACTTCTTGTTGCATGTATAGTCGGTCCAGAAAACTCGCGAAGCTACGATAGATGAGCGAATTGAGTCTCTTCGGAGCACGCGGCAAAATTTGGCGGCAAAGAAAGAACTTGTTGAACGGCAGATCCGCGACCTGGATGCTCGAATTGAGGAAAGGAAGCAGAAGGGCCTCGATGGATTCAAGAAGGAGCCGCCTCATAATGGTTAATTATATGACGTATATTAACGGAATCAAGTTGGAGGTAGTGTGCCATTGGAAGATCCAATTGCGCTCCACCCTTGCGCAACTTGGTATCGATTCTTTTTACGCAGACGATAGACCGTGATGGGGATTATATGATAATATACATTAGGCTCTATCCCTTCAGAATATCGATCCCTAGCCGCTGGATTGGCTAGGTTGCAACGAGGACGCCCGACCCTCAGTGGTTTCAATGGGCGAGCAGAACTAGTTGGGTTTTGCAACGACAAAAGCACAACAGCTTACTGCGCTCACTCGCTCATTATTCTGTTCTACAACTCATTGATCTTTGCGCATTCACGACTGATATCGGGTCACAGAAGCTCTAAGGTTGCTGTACTGGTTGAGGCAAAACGAGGCGTAAGCATTGGGGGACGATATCACTTAAGGTAAATTGAATAGCCCAAACAACCACGCGGATGCTGTGCATCCCCCAAAAGAATATTCCTGTCCCACAGACTACTCAACCGGGATATCAACCTTCAACAAGTGCCGGACAATTTCATCTCAAGATGTTTGAATCCAAGTCTTATTTTCTATTTCTAGTGTGATTGCGCTAGGGGTATATTCAAATTAGATCGCATGTATAGATAGTGTCTTCCAACACTGAAATGAAAATATCTTCCATGTCACACCGGCAAAAAAGACAAGAAAAGAGCAATAACATGAGGGTTGCCGACTCGAAGAGTCCTGGTCGATCGGTCGCCCCCCATATCAAGTTAAATAGCCAACGGAATCATGATACATCAGTCATCTAGGATCCCACGTGAGAGCGCTGCTAGACTTGCTTCATACCGTGCTGGATTGTGGTCGCTGAACATTCCCGACCCGAATCTCATTTCTCCAAAGACGGACTCAACATCTCGGATAAATTTAAGTTGAACTCTCGTTGCAGGACGACCTAGCCGTGGAGAGCCATCCTCACTCATATCAGATGTGAAAGCATCCCGCTGCAAAACGCGCATTGTCTCGACCACGAATACCTCTCCCGGGGGCATGAGTTTAGGCGCGAGCATTTCTTCTCTAAGCATTTTGAGCGTTTTCCAACCCCAAGCATCTTCACCAATCCCGTCGCCAGCATGTTGAACTATAGGCGGCTCGTTGACGTAGAACTTATTGATGATACTCTGCCGCAAACTATCCCACACACGGCCTTGTACGTGCGACTTGGTTCCTGAAACATCACTCTTAAAGGCTACCGATACCGTATGCATGTCATGCAAAATCCCCAAAGACAGGCTGGGTACCACGTCTTGGCCGTTGACAATGGTTGTGATCAACCCACGCGTTGCTCGGCGAAGAAAGGGGGACATAGCTGCGGGCGGGCCGTATGCATAGACATGTATAGGCCGTCCCGACGGAAGAAAACAAGCTGCATGGCTGTGCTCGCTACCTCCAGTTGGAGTCAAACGCTGTGTGGTGGCTTTATACGAAGTAGTCATAAATGCTGTTCCCGAGCCGTTGCTAGTAGGTTCCGATATCATCGTAGCTAAGAGTGCAGCAACGCCCCCGCCCAATGAGTGACCACATAGCACCACACCGTAATCCGGAAATTCCTCCAAGGCAGCTCTCAGTGTAATCATAACTTTCTCACCTCCCCCCATTAAGAGTCGTTGTGCGGAAGCATGCATGCCCTTGTGGACTTTCCAGCTCTTTCCCTGCCATTCAAGATCATCATAGTCACAGGTCATGTCTGTAAGGATATCTTCGAAGCCCCATGTCCCCCTGAGTGTCAGGACCACGGCCTTTGATTCGTGATCTAAAAACAGGTAATGAACCAGGGGGAAACCGGTCTCCGTCTCTCCAGCAGCATTTGATCCACCTGCAGGATCGACGAAAGATGATAGAAGGATCGTGGAGGCCGGCAGGCCGGTATGGTCTGAGAAATCACTGTGCTCTTGACTATCAGATTCTTGATATGGTAGAGCTTTTGTCGTTCGTGGGACACCCATGACCTTGAGGGCATTCGATCCATAGGATGCCGAAGAAAAACGACAGAAACGCCTAATGTTTCGCACAAAATGCTTTTGAGGGAATATTCCCGGTACAAATCCATCACGGCTTAGGGCCTGTATAGTTTCCACATCATCGTATGCACTATTACGGGACCGATGTGCAAGTATAAGTGACGTCTCTGAGCCTGCCGTCGCCAAGGAATATATGCTGGGGGCAAACGAGTGGGAGCTTTTGTGTACAGTGGAAGAGCTCGGGCGTCTATCGTGGAGGGATACAGACATGTCTGTCTCAGATCGTGTGACCGACATAGAACTACTGCTGCGAACATGTGTTCTCATGCCTGCAGAAGAACTCGGACGTTGGTTTGTAGAATAAGCATCCGTTTGCTCCATGATCGATTCGGTATTCTTCTCATGTATTGCGTAGAACTCAGGCATCGGACTCCTGTCAGGTGGCACTTCCCGTGCGCTAGAGCCACGTAAAGTCGGAGAAGGAACAGATAGCCGAGAGATTTGTAGAGGTGACCTTAGTGAGCCTCTGTTTGCTACAGACGAAGCTCGAGTCTTAGGAGGAAGTGACGCCTTCTCCAGTTTTGCGTCTGCAGTAGATTTTGTAGATGCCCTATGAACTGGTGACTTCCTTTCCGGGGTAGAACCTTTCGCACCCCTGCTGCGTTGCGTGGAGTGAGTATGAGATGCATTAGGCTTTACCATGGTAGACTTCGCAGACAGCCGCTTGCTTGGGTCGCTTCTCTCAACCCCAGCCGGTTTCACTTTCTGCGCAATCCTTGTCAGAGAACCTTTCCCGAATGAACTTTTAGAGGTAGTAGCGACTTCATTCGAGGGCGTCTGAGCTGATTCTGTTCGGTATCTTTTAGAGGTATTCATATCGGTGAGCCGTGTTGGTCCAAGGAGATTCTTATCAGGTTCATCCGCCCCTGGCATATGACCACTACTTCGGTGCCTGCCACCTTCGACATGTGATTCAGTTTGTGCGGTTTGTAGAGACCTGTCCTGGAGTAGATCACGATTGTTATTTTCAACAATTGGTCGAGCGTCAGAAGATGAGTCGGTAATCGCAGTGCCTGGAGGGAAAGTAGGAATCGGGTTGTCATGGTCAGAACTGATCTCATGTACGCCCGGAATATCATCTCCGGCTGATAACCTCACATCTGCGCTTTGGGATTTGTTGAGAGCCGTTCGAAAAACAACAGTGTGCTTAGGCAGTTGGTGAACGCTTGATACTCCACCATTGCCAAGGAATTGATCATTATGGAACCTTTCCTCAATCACCATTGTACCAGGTGGAGCAGCAATTTCTGCACTGTCGTCATCATATATATCCACTGTAATGGTACGCGCAGTGACTAGCTCAGACTTTATCGAGGCACGGCAACCTTGTGGAAGCTGCTTCATAATATACAAATGGATGTCATCGTCGGACATCTGATGATGGCCTCCCGGAGGAAGCGAAAGGGAATGTTTCTCGTCCACATCACCCCTGCTCGCCGGACGCTGCACAGCATCGAAAGCCCCCTCATCATTCCCCGGGGACATGAAAGAAGAACGCCTTGTCTCGTCCTGGAAGTCGCGCCGAGGCCGTTTCGTAAATTGTATCTGCTGCATCCCAACAACATCTGCTCTGACGCCATTGTCTAAGATGACAACGTCCCAAATGGCCTCATCCCCACCGTTAGTACGTATCTGTCTCTCCGTGTTTTTCCTCCCCCAACGTTGGAGCATTGCGAAACCAACTGTGCCAACTAGAAGGTCACCAACGTCGATATTAACATCAGTCATCGTCTCAGCGCTGGGGTTTCTAAACTCTCTTCGGATAAGCGTGATGATAGCAGCAATTGCCCTTGAGGACTCGGTTGAGCCGAGTAATGCATCAAGACTAGACAGAAGAGCCTGAGACATATTTGAGGCAGATGAAAGAGTAGTGGATGAGAAATGGAACGTCGCAGCTGCGAAGAACGATGCAGACGTAACCGACTTGTGCAGAACGGCAAGCTGAACGATAAATTAGCCAATGCAAACACAGATGCTAGATCTTGGACTCACACTTCGCTCGAGTAGAGACTCCGCTTCTGCTTTCCCATGCTCCCCGCTGCTCCTGGTAGCGACATCCCGCCCAGCCCTTGTCAAAACGCCTTCAATTACCGCTCTACTGAGCTCCAACCCGGTCAGGGTAGTCGCTCTGGCCCCATTGATGGCTACTCCCCCGAAGAAAGTCCCTACTCGAAGGGAGAGCGAGGTGGACTGGGTAACAAAAGAAATCATCGAAGCAACCGGACGTGGAAGTAGAGTGGCGCCCGACGTTGCGGGTACATGGCTTGCGCCGTCACCATGGATCACTTCCAGCTCGGTCTGGGCATCATCTCGCCTCAACGTTGGCATAAAGCCGAATAATCCAGGCATCACAAATCATTAAACTGATCGCTGGAACCTTTCTTTTTACTGGGTTAAAAGGGTGTTTAGAATCCATGAGCGAACGCTTCTAGAAAGAAGGGGGGTGGGGATGGGGAGTAGGAAACAGAAACCCGAAGACCAGGGGATAAGACAAATAGGATAGGATAGATAGGGTTTCGTGTTCGTTGCCAAATCAGAGAGTCAGATGTTGCGTCAGTGACCGGGTTCCTGGCAGTGAAAGTGAAGTGTAGATCGGCAAGGTACAAGTACAAGTCATACTTGAATCAGTCCAGGTCAGGGGGAAAAGAAATAATGTTGAGAGCTGAAAGTCGACTGGCATGTGATCACCCCCCCAACAAAGTAAAGGATGACCCGGTTATCGGTTATCAGGCCTATGGAATGTCATCATACCTCACTATACTACTTGACTTTATTTATTTTCCTGTTTTTTCTTTTTCTTTGCTTTCCTTTTTTTTTTTTACAATTTGTTTATTGGCCTCACTATTCCATTTCCTCTGGCCGATCACCTTGGCCGAGGCAAAACAGGGTTCTCTTAAGGTCAGTAATCATCGAATCATTTCCACTATCTCGAAAATCAGATTATTAGCTCTACTAATAGTCACTCTCCAGTAAGAGATAGACACGTTCTCCTCGGTGTCCTTTGATATTTCGGAGAGCTGAACCCTTCTGTACCCAGTCGAGAGAAAATGACAAACAAAACGTTTGACTGGAGCTTATATATAACTCCGACGTTGAGTGAGTCTGCTCTGTCGTTGGTCTGCACTTTTATACCCATCATGCCGCACCAAAAAAAAAAAGACCGCAGAAAGGAGTGAAAGCTAGTTCGTCAAGCGGTCAAAAATTAAGCCGCGGCCCGTCTCCCAAAGTAAACACGGCTTGGTTTCCCGGATTGATTCAACCGGAAACGCTATTTGCTTGAACGTGGCGAGTTCTTCCTAATGCAGGGAGGTACTCATGATCTCGAAGCTTGCTGTTCTTGCTCGTCTCCTTCTCACGATCAGCAAAAAATCAAGAGGCGAACCGAATATTCCAGAGTACTATATGTCTCTGAATGGATGCTGGCTAGCTGATAGTTCGCCGTTAGTTGAGGTTGTGTCGCTCACTTTTGGGCCTTCGACGCTACCACAAATCGGAAAGCGGATGGAACTTATTGCACGATTAACACTGGACACCTTGACCAGATTCAATCATTGATAGAAAGATCTTCACAGATTGTAGATGATTCGCTGGGCTGGATTGTGTGGAACCATTTTCAACCTTACAGGTGTGAGTATCTCAATCACTGAGTTTTGTCCTCGAAATGCCATGCTTTCTCCCACCCCGCTCGTCCCTCTATGGTTATGGATTCCTTATGTAAAATGTCTTTTTATAACGATCCAGTCTCCTAGTAAACTTCGTCATAATCACCAGGAGGTACAGTGCCATTCCAGCCTGTATCTACTCCAACCTCATTGATTACCCTGTGCGCTTTCCTCTCGATATCCCAATCCCAATTAGCGCACCCCTCTCCGTTTATCTAAATTGCGTTCTGAGTACTTAAAGGGGCATGGTATGCTGGGGTTGGTGTTATCGTCTTCACTAACCACGTATCTCCATACAACCTCTTTTGCGACACTGGCAAGAAGCTTTGGTCATGCGGCTTTCCGTAGTCAATCATCGACCTAATCAGACAAAATAGCTCGGACTGTAAGCTTCTCGGTACTTTAATACTCGAAGCAGGCCTCTAGCTTCTTTCAAAATTTGTGTCTCGGTAGTAAATCTGAAGTGACGGTGCAAGAAATAACCCCTTAGCGGCTCTTCTGTCTTGAACATTGAGCTTTTCGAAGTTTTGCGGAAGCTTTGGGCTGAACGAATTGTTCCGGCTTTAGACCATCTTACAGTATGAGAGATGGATGATGGGGATACTGTGATAGTGCTGAGTTAAAGAGTAATTCGAGGTAGGGGTCCATTTCAGGTCGTAGTGTTTTCGGCCAGGCTCAGCGCGGCTTTTGGTTCGGTTATCATCCCAGTCATTATCACTGACCTAAAGCTCTCTAACATGTATTAATACAACGCCTTTAGGTATGCCATCGTGCAGCTATCAGCTGAGTAGATGGTCTGAACACCGCCCTGGTTTTCTCTGAACTGAACGTCACTAGCCAAAAAAAAGATAAAACAAGGAGAGAGCAGGTTATGGATAATAAAGTAATTAGAAGGTTGTGCTGGATCAACCTGTGACTGGGCTTGAGCATGCAGCAGACACAGGTGTCGCGCCTCTGAGAGCCTGACTTTTCTGTCTGTAGATAGATGGATTTGCATTCTTTGACTCTTGAAATATAAGTCTTGGCTAGGGATAGTGTCTGGGCTACTATTGCTGCTGAACCTATAATCTCTGTAGAGAGAGAGAAAGGAGTTATTTTCTTTTGGGACCTGATCGCCCTGTTTTACAGTGTTTAGACAGAGAGTATGTAAGAGATTTGTGAGATTCCAAGGCATATACAAATACGTCTCCTTGCATTTCAACGGTAAATGGGATGCAGTCATGATAGCGGTTTACATGCGTGATTTGGGATTTATGTCCCATGAAAGGACCCGAGTCGTTCAGCCTCGTCCTAGCAACCCAGCCCGTTCTTGGGGCGGATTGGAGGGAGCTTTATTTATTCCGACATCGCCATCTCACTTTGCCGAGTGAGGAACATGATAACCTACCCAGTTATGGACAATTCCATGTCACAAGATGATTTTCGGCTTTTCGACCGAGATCTCATCTCATGGGTACGAGCTTCCCTTCACCTATAATATAACCGGATATGCTGATTGGTTACTGATAAAAGTTCCATCGGAGTGGCCCCAGGTCTAGAAATTGAGGGTCGAGAAGCATCTCAAGGTGGTGAAACAATCTTGTATTTTCCAATAATCCCGCCTTGGGCTTTGTAGTACGCCACCATACAATAGCCTGAGCTTGCTGTCACAGCCTTTCTCCAATAATGACTGGAACTCAGCTACTTGCATAAGGCGCGCCGGATCTCCTCTACTTGAGTCACAAAGGGCATCATGCCCTGTATTGTTTGTCCAATTGTCGGGACACTGCAATTATCCCTCCATCAATGAGCTGGAAAGGCTCAGAGTGTCTCAAGCTGGCTAGTCTGGCCTATATAAATAGAGGGAACACATGCTCCCTGGCTACCACAGTCTGATCGCTTACAACTCAGGCTGAAAACCCCTTGACTTGGCTGATTTGTCATTATTCATTGATATCCAGGTACTTAATTGGTAATCTCATTACTTTCTAAATAGTGGTAGCGAATCTTCATTCCTTCCTGTACTTATGTCTGCTGATAATAGACAGAGCTATGATTATATCAACTATTGACACCTCTAGTAATTTATAGAAAGATAAAGGGCCAGCACGTAAGGAGTTCAGTATTAGCAGGTAAGATTAGGTCTATTTCAACTTGTTCCCATCGAGAGCTGCGGCGTAAACTAGTAATATTTACTTTCAGAGAAATATATAATTCTTCTTAGGTTACTCTCAGACCAGGATTCCAACCACATATAGTGTAAGTATTATTAATAGTCTGATTTCGTACTTACACTTAAGATACGTCTATAGTATAAAGTGAATTGTAAGAGCCTACACTCTTCTGCTACTTACAAAGACATGGATTCCAAAGGTCATGATTATTAATGCTTACTCTCTTGATCCATCCTGAGCCTTATACTTAGCTGCGTATATATCAGGCCGAATCGCTATTTGATCTGTGACACCTGAGAACTAGATATATACCATGTGTCACGGGTAAACCTTAAGCTTACGGCCAAGATGACAAGTTGGGATGCTATATATACCGCGCCTGGGAAATCAATTCTGATTAGAGTTGATTATAGTGGATCTTTTTACCTAGTGAAAAGATCTAGTTAACTAACGTATTGAATTACTAAGCCCAGGAGTAATCCTTTAACTACGCCATGTGCTACAATAGAATCTAGAGTTAGATAACCATACATGTTCTCATGTTATAAGAGTTAATTCAGAATGATTTATACAATCACTGTTAGCTTTCTTTTCCAGAATAATGATCTATATGCGTTAAATTACCAATTATATAGCATAGTTATCAAGGACCTTAATTTGGGGCCAGAAGCTATTTAGTGAGGGAATCTATACTAGTAAAATTCTCTATGGGATACACATCGTTTACTGCTTGTGACGTAGACCTTAATCATAAATTGGAGGCTTTATGATATTCCATACGCTCAATTAATTGAAAGAGTGGTGGGCTTAGCTCTATGAGTTTTAAGCTGCTGTTTGAAATGTAGTCAGCTTGGCGGGCAGCTTAGCTGAGTGATTATGGATTACTCCAGAATCGATCCCGAATCGCTCCACGTACTGGCCCAATGCTCAGGGAGCGCTCAGCACACGCACTTCAGTCTTGCCCCACGCTCCGGGATTAATCACTAAGCAAAAAGCGGCCCTGAGCTAGTCCCGTTCCGGAACGGGAAAGCCGCAAAGTTTCCGCAGGAAAACAATACAGTAGTAAATTAGTGACTATATTCTCAGTTTAGATATTAGTAGCCATAGAAAGCGTTAGCTTGGTAATGATTTCATTACTCTAACTCACACTGCCAACCAATATAGTTTGCCAAAATAGTAGATAGCTCTACCATAGATTGCAAAAGTTACTTTAACGTCATAATAAGTATAGTGACTATTTAGAGCTGAAGCTATAGTTTATGTAATTATTTCAAGAGAATCCTCCAAAGAAGCCGAAGCAGAGTATCTCCAGGGTCCTCGGAGATTTACTATACGTATTGCGCGCAAGGAATGTTGTAATTAATCTATATCAACCATCATGCCAATTTCTATTCAGTATCTTCTACCAAAAAAATACATCAAAAGAACGATTCAATGAAACCACACTTCCCCCACCCCCAATTGCAATATCAACCTTATCCCGACCTCAACCAGCAGCCAGTAAAGTCTAAGCAGAAGGGACCACGGTGACGTTGCCATCATAGTGACATTTCTTCGACACCACGGACCCAACCGCCGTGACACATTTCCACTTGGTGCCTGGGGCGCTGCCATTTCCATTGTCATTGATGCTGACCGAGAAACTCTCGGGGCCCTTAACCCGCTCCAGCTGCATGGTGAAGACTGAGATATCATTCACGCCGCCCGGGAAATGGATGAAGTAGGCACCGTCACTGGTGCGAGAGTCTGTCAGGGGGGTTCCGGGACGATCCCTGGCCATGCCTGTTAGTTTGATCGTTGGTCGGAGAGGGGAGGGAAGCATACCAGCTCACGTTAGCGCCGGTCTCCTCGTCGTAGTTGGGGTCGTCGAGGATGAAGCTGACGAATCCCGACTTGTCGGTCTGAGAGGCATAAAGACCGCTGATGGTGACAGCTTTCTCGGCTCGCTTGGTAGGCACAGCTAGAGCAGTGCCGGTAGCCAGGAGGATGGTGCAGATGGTGGTGGCCTTCATTTTGTTTGTTGGTTGATATTGTCAAGTGAAGAGGAGGTGGAATATCTGGGTTGAGGGATTGGAAGTTTGAGCTGAATTGTTGATGACTATGAAGGTACTCAACAGGAGATCCAGCGGGCTTTTATATCTTGATGTCTCCATATTATAATCCTTAAGATAGTAGTGGAACACAGGTCGTGAGATGGAGACAAGCTGAATGCGGTGCACAGCCCACTGGTGTCTCAGTATAGAGTCTACCAATTCAAAGCTCTCCAAGCGTGATGCTTTCTTAGGCCTCCCAAATATCAAAATCGAAAATCTATGACCGATCCAATCTATGGAACTACCGCTGGCCGATCGGCTGCTGATCCCACCGCATAGAGTAACCCTAATGCAGTACTGCCTAAGATAAGCCAATGCGAAGCTTTGTCAATGCGTCATTCAGGCGTCCCACCTGAAGTCAAGACAGAAATAAGCATTCTTAATTTAGCAACGAACCATAGGCTGTACTTCGTAGGGATTGATGGTATGTCTGAATTGACAATATAATATTACGAGAGAGAATCAGATGTCCGACTCGGGATTTGAGATTTGAAATACTTCGGATGCTGTAATGACCCTAAATATAGACCCTGAAGGCCGGAATGACATGATTCACCAGGTCTGCATACTCTGTGGTGGCCTCTTGCTCAGATTTTGCTTGTCAGTGGACGGGGTTAGCGCTGAGCTTGTTATAGTAGACAAAGATTCCCTCTACCTGCATATGAAAGTGAAGCCTTGGGATGGCTAGTGAACAAAACATTGCAACTCGAATTTAGATTTGGTTAAGAAAATTGTCAAGCATCCCAAAGAAGGGGAAATTAGCCGCATGAATATTTGGAGCGAGAGAACATGTACTCTTCCATCCATCGTGTCGTCTATGTCGACGCATGTGAGATTGTGGCTCTTTCGCGCTGTTGTCGGTAAAAATAAAATATGCTAAGGATACAACTTGAGTATTGCACCATACTTGTGAATCACCATGGTCATAGAACTAGAAGCGCTGCAACCAAGCCTTGGGGACTTGCAAGCCTTCTTCAATAATAATGCAAGTAATGAATTTTCTCTTAGGTATATCTTCTCTTCAGTCGTGTTATCTCAGCGTGCAAATTAAACATCAACTTGCGGAAGAAGCTTTACCGGACCAATAGGAATCGAATAAGTGAGTACTTGTGGCCAATGAGCGAAAAAGAACATGCAAAAATAAGCCAAGGACAGCGTGGGTTCAGACAGTGGATTGAATTTCCCTACTGTCGCAGGTGTCTGACAATCTCCTGGAGGCCTTGAACCAGCAAGCAAGTAGTTCTCAATTACCGCAGGCGGTAGACTGTCGAACGGCGGAACTGCGAGAAACCCAGGACCAGCATCTTTTAACTCTCGAGGACAGGAATGGCCGAGAGCAAAAGGGAACGATCCTGGATTGGAAGTAACTATATGCACCGATTTCTACATACCAGAGGCCGACCATGCCTACTTACTACTCATCCAGCGAAAGAATGATAGCTGCCAAAATGGTAGCCAGTTGCTTCATGTGGTCCTTGTGATTAACCAGCCATGGGCCCCATTTTTGTATACTTAAGAAGGGTTCGCCGGCAACGTTCCCATTCTCAAGGTAGTCATAGTATTCCACGTCGGCCCGGGCAAAAGATAGGAATATCTGGTTTGCATCTTGTGATATGAGAAGTCGACTTCATACCTCAGAAATTGTCATTAGCATATAGAAATTGGATGCGACTTACTGTCCATTCAAAAGCTTTTCCATCCCCCCTGCAGAATGCTTTAACCACCCCACAATCTCTGCGGCCTCCTGCGTCGTGATATTTACATCGGTAGACGCATTGATAGCGTCCCATCCTCTTGACCTCCAGGAGGGCCCGAAGGATTCTACCGAGACTTGTCCATAATGCTCCATCGAGCTGTGCCTCGTAGCAGGCTGACTGGAAGATTGCTTTCAGTGCAACGTGCTTCATGGTCCATTCCACCTTCCGCGGCTTAATCAAACTTGTGATCGCTTCCAGAAATAGTATGAGTCCAGTGTTGACAATATTCTCATCATCCACTTCGTATGCGATGTCCGGTGCTGAGGGCTGTGCACGGTGTTCTATCCGACCTGCGTCAGCACACAGCGTAATATTACACTTTTGACCATTAACTAACCTTGATTGTGGCCTGCATGGGTGCCAAATAACTCAGCGATCCGTTTACGTTTCGACAGGCGGGTAGTTGGGGGCGTGAGAGGTACGGCATTCGCCTTGGGCTGTAGGCATTTCTGTTGAAACTGTAAGGTAGGAAAAAATGCCCCGGGCCAGCCTTCATCTTCTTCAGATAGACTTTCGGCCTGGTTCGCGGTGCCAACGAGATTGAGGTAATTCGTAAACTCGGTGGAGGCATTAACTCTTATCTCGGCTTCAGTCCACGATCCATCCAGCCCATACTGTTCTTTTTCTATGTTGAATTCACTTGGTAAACGGCAACGTGCATAAAGTATCCGCAACAGAAGGAACTGCCTCTTACCGATCTTACTACCAGATCGTAGTGGAAGGAAGTTCTGTATAGTCTTATCTTTCAACTTAGCCTTCTTGATAAGGGCCCACCATTGAGATTTGTTTATAGGAAGCCAAAAGCTTCCTGTAATAGACTCATTGTCTTCGTCGCGTTTTTTCCTATCAGACATGGTAAATAGGAGTACTAGAGACTGGATTTCAACGGAGAAAGAGAAAGAAGGGGGACTCAGACGTTAGGTGCTCCTGCTTTTGTGTCGTGATAGATAAAGTCAAAACGCACGGGGAGAGAGGCAAGGAAGAGGAGAGAGAAAAAGAAGATGTGTTTGTGCTTTTCAGACATTCACTGAATGTTGTGTGTATCCTTCTACCATCCCCATGTTTGCATCACACACAAAATAAAATGCTATGGCTTGGATATGCAACAGAAGAGATGGAAATGAAATACAACATCGTGGAGCTGTCGGCGAGCCCGGTGCTACAGTGCCATCAAGTGCTCTTAGAGGTTTTTCGGGTGCTTAAAAATTGGTAACATTGATTCCTGAGGAGGTTATTTGATATGGTAGACCTCTAGGGAATCTAAGACGACGAGTTTCCCAGGCTGATATGATAAAACCTCTGAGAAAAGAAATGACTGAGGAATATAACATGACTCACTGTGGCTTCTACGTTCAGGGCAATTATTTATATTCGGTTCCTCTTTTGCTTCCTTGTACCGAAATACCTCGGTGATTATAAAATACTTTCAAGAAGCCAGTGTTTGTGTCGGAATTTAGATACCCTGTATTTAACGAGGTTAATAGGAAACTGTCGAGCTAGCTGTTCGATATACCGTGCAGTATCTACTATATCTTCTTTATATCAGAGATTCTTAGGTCGTGGGCTGATATATGGAAGATTGGCGACTACGCGCAACAGTTTAGTCTCTAGGTAGTGAATTGCATCATACAAGAACAGTTCTTTAGGAAAAGCTTCTTCGACTTAAATGATTTTGTTAATAGAAGATTGGGGAGTTGAGCAATTGGCCCAGATGGCAATATGAGTATGGTGTTGTGATACAAACGATGCCACTGTTTGTAATGTTCTTCGTTATTTCATATATAGGTTTTATTTTAGGCCAGATCGAATAAACGGAAGAAACACTGCAATATTACTCTTACTACTGATAACTTGAAAACCACCACCCACGATTCGATTATCATGCCACAGTCAGAACGCGGGGCTGTTATGCTACCATCCTAATCTGACCTATCCAACCAATCTTTTCGTATTGCCGGATGGCTCGACAACGCTGGCTGCATATCGTGTAAACAGAGCAAGGGAATCCTCGTCTTCAGCGAGGAAACGATACAATTTCGACATATGGACTACAAGTCTCTGACCCTGACCATTGAAATGAGCCAAGATAATTCTTCCATGCCGCTCACCAATAAACGAAAACATCATTACCTATAAAGAGAAACTGTCAGAGAGATAATATTAGGCACAACGTATAAGTTAGAGCTAGACATACAGGGATTACTAGATGCTTCCTAAACTTCTCCCGATTCATGAGAGTACACATCGTGCCAACAATTATGAGGAGTTCCTCTCGTAGCAGCTGGCCAGGGCTTCCAATGATACCGTGATACTGGCAGATTTTGATATGCGGATCTTCGTCATACCAAGGACGCCAGTGGTATACGGCTCTCCAGTGCTCATTGTATAAGGAAAACGTAGGAAGATACTGATTTTCAACAGACCAAGCCCTAGAAGACATATAGCCAGAGCATTAGGTAGACGTTAAGCAAAGAGAATGAATAGAAAAGAAAGGACATTATTGTTCGTAATTGGGATGAGCACTTACTCACTGCCTCGCCATTCTATGACATCGTTCAGCGTTTTCTTGGGATACTCAGTTCCTAGCCTGGGCGCCATTTCAAGTTCCCACGCCAGAGTGTAGCAGATTGATGCTTCCCATTCCCAAAGAGTGTATTCCCCCGTGCTATACCAATCACCTCCTTCATCTAGAGTGGAGTATTTCAACTTCTGGCGATCACAGACCTCACTCGACTCCGGGTCTTTTGGATAACTGGCTAGTTGAGCTACTGTCAACGGCCGGAAGAAAGTGGTAGAGGCATGCTCTTCTGGACTGAAGATCTGGAGGTCCACTGGTAAGGTGGCAAGAGTGCTATCTGGAATGACTGCCATAGGAAGGGGATTGAGGGAGTTATAGAGTGCGTGAAGGGCTATTACATTCTGCTCTCGTTGTTTATCTGTCTTGTCCTTGAGAGTCAGGTCGGAAAGGGCCTGTTTCAGGTGTCGTAGAGTATTTGACATGGTGGCGTCAAATATGAGGGACAAAAAGAGCTGAGGTTGTAGGGATGACTTGAGCGATGTAGGAGGGGTACAGATTGTGGGAAGTCAGTATGAGACAATTGCCATATCACCGTCCATGATTAGTAAGGTACCACACATGTTGTCACATTCACACATTCTATAACTGACCCCTACACAATGTTCCGGGGTCGCGTGGTAGTTGAGCGTCCGCACTGTATTCCACGGCACTGACTCTAACATTCCCTTCATGTGATGTATAACAATATCGCCAAGCTGAAAGGCTTCGGGATCATTCGTGTACTCGCCCACTGTCGGCCCAATCTCGAGGATCGGCGATAGTTTAAAGAGGGAGATGCACACAGGGTTGTCAGTGATAAAATTTGTATCTTGGCTTTGCGGGTGTTTTGAGGTGTTGTGATCGCAGGGGAAGAAGGACAGAATGAAGCTGTATCAGCTACACGTACGTAGCTTACTAAGGATCGGATGTCATTCAATAGCTACTACTCGATTCTATTGACCACTATCTCAACCGCTTGCTTCCTTACTTGATTGCTATCACACTAACTAATGGGTGAAGCCTTCAGGGGCTGGGGTCAGTGATCAGCCATACGGACGTCCTACGCCGCCCTGCCACACCCGCCTGCCCTAACTTAGGTAACGTATTTCCTGGTCGAGTGGGCCACCTCATTAAAAATTTACGCATTTTATTGCCTCACTCAATTCAACCATCAACCACGCCTCCAAAAGCGCGTCAAAATTCAAGAAATTTAGCTGAGCAGGAGAGAAGTCTACTACTTGCTATTCCTGCTTAAAAAAGCAGGAGATTTGCAATATTCGCGAAGCGGCACTCTATAATATCTCTCGTATAACTCTCTAATAATAACTTAATGAGATCACTTTACGCACAGAAACACGTGCCAACAGCCATAAATTAGTCCAGAATGAAGAGGATTCGCTTATATAATAGATTCTATTGCTGGATTAACGTGGAGTATCTCCCTGACTATTCTATATACAAGAAATGGCCAATATTCTCCTTGCTGCGCGCGGTACTATATCTATTCAGACTATTAGAAAGAACTGGGTCTCTAGCTTTATTAAATGATATAATGAAATGAAAATCCACTATTCTCGATATTATGATTATTGACATGCGAAGTATAAAGACCCTAGAGTTATTAAGGAGTGGTTTGACCGTGTACAGATCACTAGAATATAACATGGGATTGCACAGGAAGATATCTATAATTTTAATGAAACTAGCTTTACCATGGGCCTAGTAGCTACTGCTCAAGTAGTTACTAGAGCTTATTACTATGGTAAATCGCTTCTCGTACTGCCAAGTAATCGGGAATAGGTTACTTCTATTGAATGTATTAATTCAACTGGATGGGTACGTCCTCTATGTATTATCTTTAAAGGAAAGATCTATATAGAGGGCTGGTATTAAAATAACAAGCTCATACCCGATATCAGGGTTGGAGTTAGTCCTAATGGATAGACCTGTGATAAGATAGGTCTTCACTGGCTTGAAAATCTCTTTATTCCTGTAACTACTGGTTGTATAACTGGGATATACCGTCTTCTAGTTCTTAACAGCCATGGCAGCCATCTTACACCTCAATTTGACCAAATCTGCAGTGAAAATAATATTATTTCAGTAGAAAATACCCAGAATAGCTTTACAAGCACTGGCCTAGTTCCATTTGGTCCGGATAGGGTACTTAGCGAGTTAGATGTCCGACTAAAGACCCCTACATCACCAGGCAGTTGGTTAACCAATTCAACGCCTAAAACGCCCTATACCACTAGGCAGCTAGAGAAGCAGGCATCGGCAGCAAGGGAACTGCTTAGAGAACATGCTTACAGTTCTTTACCTTTGCTAACGCGATTAGACAAGATTATTAAAGATCATGAACTGGCCTTAAATAGAGCAATTCTTGCGCATGAAGAAATATATAAACTACGCGCTTTTAATAAGAAGCAGCTTTAAAAATGAAAAGCTCTCTACTAGACAGCTAGCTACTGAAGAGAGTTTTAATATTCAGGAAGGTTTAGAGCAATTCCAGTATGAGAATAAGATTCATGAAGCGCAGAATACTATATCTATAGATCCAGTGATATCTGCAGTTGGGTCACGCGTACGAGCGCCCCGCGCTGCAGTGATCGTCATATTCTAGGACATAAGCGATTGCAATGTCCTAATCGGGTTCCTAATTAGTTTTTATATAGAAATGCAAATTGTTTTATTGATAAAGGCCCTAATACCTCGCCTGCAGGCAGGAATCGGTGGTGGTGGCCCATTCATTTTGGGTGGCCCACTCGCTTGTGAATACAACGTATTCGGTAATCGAGCCGCGCATGTAAGCTAGCCGCGCACCACTCATGTTTCAACATGCCCGAATTTCTTAGGTGATTCAAACATCAGTCATACCCCCAAAAATGCCGAAATCAGCAAAATCACGCATTGAGCAGGGAGGGAGGGCCCTACTGGCCATATCAGCCATAAAAATAAAATAAAAAATTAGCAGCCTTAGAAAGGCAGCTGAAGTTTTTAATATACCTCTTACTACACTATGTGACCTCAAAGGAGCCTCTTTTAGAAGTGATACTCGAGCAAATAGTCATAAATTGAGTACGAGTGAAGAGGAATCCCTTAAACAGTGGATTATATCACTAGATAAGCGTGGAGCACCTCGGCCTGCATATGTGCGAGTAATGGCTAATATCCTGCTTTCTAATCGAGATTCTACTTCTCCTATTACTGTAGGAGAAAAATGGGTATATAACTTTACCAGCCGAATGCCTGAGCTAAAAACATGCTTTGCACGTCGCTTTAACTATAAGCGTGCTAAAGCCGAGGAGCCTGAGACTTTAAATGCTTGGTTTAAGCAGGTGACTGAGGTTATTCAACACTATGGTATAGCCTCAAGTGATATCTATAATTTCGATGAAACGGGATTTGCAATGGGTCTAATAGCTACTGCTAATTTAGCCACTAGGTCTGATACAAAAGGCAAGCCATTTATGGTACAGCCAGGAAACCGGAATGGGTTACATCTATAGAATGTATCAGTTCTAATGGATGGGTTTTACCTGCTTATATCATCTTCAAAGGCAAGGTGTATATGGAGAACTGATTTGAGAATCGAGAAATTCCATCCGGTTTGAGGATTGAACTAAGTCCCAATGGCTGAACAAGCAATGAAATTGGCCTACGCTGGCTACAGAATCATTTTATACCTGCTACTACAGGCCGATCTATAGGACGATATCGTTTGCTTGTTCTAGATGGACATGATAGTCATCTGACACCTCAATTTGATCAAATCTGCTCGGAGAATGATATTATACCAATTTGCATGCCTGCGTACGCTTCCCATAAGCTTCAACCGCTTGATGTTGCTTGTTTCTCGTCTTTAAAAAGCGCATACGGGGCCCTGATTGATTCCCAAGTGCGCTGTGGAAATAATCATATCGATAAGGTCGATCTTTTGGAAGCCTATGCTATGGCCCATACCCAGGCCTTTACTAGCAGCAATATATATAGTACTTTCAGAGCTACTGGTCTAGTACCTCTAAATCCTGAGCGGGTTTTATCTACGTTGACGGGTAGTAGACCAAGCAGTCAAGGCAGTTCAGCGCCTAGAAGACCTCATAAAACCAAGCAGTTGAAAAAATCAGAATCCACACTGAAAACTCTGCTTAAAATCGGTCTAAAAGCCCTGATTCACCTATGAAACATACTCTAAATGTCACGGGCTGAACCACATTGTATTGTGCTGTGCTAAACAAAAGAATTCGTTGGATAAGAGAGAAGAACAAGCTAGAAACGTGTCAAGATATACATGTGTTTGTTACGTGACAGCGTAACTATGAGGGCCTCAGGCCTGAATGCATCCGCCGGCCTCAGCCCGCTACACTAAATTAGTTGATTGAAGGTGCTGAACGAGCTCTAAATGATGTGGCAATTTTAAAGAATCAAATTGAGTAATATCAGGCCACCCATGAAAAGAAGTGTTGTGATCTCAGGGGAAAGATGGGCAGAATGATGCTGTATCAGCTACACGTACGTAGCCTACTGAGGACCGGATGCCATTCCGATAGATCTCAATTCTATGGACGACTATATCAACTATCTTGACTGCTTCTTCTCTTCTAATGGGTAAAGCCTTCAGGGGCTGAAGAGTTGGTGATCCGGCCAAGCCGCTAAAGCGATCACGTGTCTCCTATAGATTCATATCAAGAAGCTTAAAAAGCGAAAGCGCTCTGCTAAGCAGATTACTTTAGAAGCAAGCATATCAGTACAGGAAGCCCGAATCCAATAGAGCGCAGAAATCATGCAGATGAAGCTATACAGGGAGATAGAGCCTTACCTACTGAATCAGGCCCTAAGCGTGCTCCATCTATGTGCTATGGCTGCAATACTCAAGGCCATAGTATCACGAGCTGCCCGAATCGATGGATCATTTATTTTTCTATAGGAAAACAAATTGATGGCATTTTGATCATTTTAATTTTAATTATGGTGGGTGATGCGCGGTTCGCTTTTCGAATATGTTAGTTTGGCCATTCAGGCCACCCAATCAGGCAAGGATCCATCGCTGCCCACAAGGCACTAGTGATCACGTGCCTCGTATATCAAGAGTAAATATAGTAGAAAATAAATGCGAAACAAGATGAAGGTGTGACAATGTCCTAAGCGAGTAGACCTTATTTATGTTTATAATTAAAGTATAATATCTTTAGTCTCTTTTATTTATAATAGCCCCTTATCTCTTGCACGGAGTGCAGCTCGAAGCTTCTTAGTGTCAGACATAGTGTGAGGTGACCCAGAAGGATTATCAACCCTACTCTTTGTGATGCCCTCAGGAACTTACGGGCTGATGGACCTCAGCAGCATTAGTCTGCCCACGGTTTAGAGAACCAGTACTAGTCACGTGAATGGCGACAGAGAGCGAGCGGGAATTGCTCCAGGATCACTCACTGAGTGAGCCAGAACAATATGGGAGCGACCGGAGCTGACGGTGCGTGCTCACTGAGCAAACAGTGAGTGGCCCAGAGCGCACGCGGAACACTCAAGTGCTGCCCTCACAAAAGCGGCGGCACCCGAATCGTAACAGGACCCAAGTCGCAGCAAACATTTCACTTATACACTAGTAACTAAAAGCAGAGATATGGGTAGTTATAATAACACAGCAACTTGTATATAAAGTTAGATAACCAAAGTATACTCTATCTACTTTTGACGGACCTTTGTACGACAGCCATCGTCTCATCACAGCATAGCCGTCACATCTCCAGGATATTGGACTTTCCTGATCATATCTCGAGAACACTCGGCAACGGTGCAAATGCCGGCTAAGCTCATAGTCTGCCACAAATCCGCCAGCAAACCTCTCATTACGGACTTTGCTCCCTCTTTTCCATCAATAGCGAGTCCGTATATCACGGGCCTCCCTACAAAGACTGCCTTAGCCCCCAAACATAAGGCTTTGGCAATATCTGCACCAGTCCGTATCCCAGAGTCGAATAGGACCGTCATCTTGTCACCGACGGCTTCCACAATTTCGGGAAGCACATCCAATGAGCCAATGGCACCATCCACCTGTCGACCTGTAACGCGTCAATACTTGATAGACACGACGTTGTCAAAAGGCAATGTACATACCTCCATGGTTTGAAACAACTATACCATCGCATCCCGCTTTGAGAGCGAGCTTTGCATCCTCTGCGTGTTGAATACCTTTGAGAACGATCGGACCATCCCAATTCTTCCGTAGGAAAGCGATATGCTCCCATGTATGCGGATGACCAGGGAACACGTCAGAGACCCACGCCCGAGAAGCTCCGATGATGTCTTCCTCTATCTTAGAGCCGGATTCTTTCTCAAACTTTGCGCGAAACACAGGGTCGGAAAAGCCGATTTGGTTTCCAACCCCCTTAATGAACGGGACATAAGCATTGTCCAGGTCTGCCGGTCGCCAGGCAAGGGACCAAGTGTCTAAAGTTACTACGAGAACAGAAAATCCATTTTCTTTCGCGCGCTTCAGCAATGAGAGCGTGACATTGTCATCCTGCGGCCAGTACAGTTGAAACCATCGCTTCCCGTCTCCGTTCGCCGTAGCCACTTCTTCAATGGAACTCGTACTGGCTGTGCTGAGAGTATATGGGACTCCGACATCTGCACATGACTCGGCTAGACCTGTTTCCTTGTCCTCGTGGAATAGCCTTTGAACACCGACAGGTGCCATCAGGACAGGATTGGGATACTTCTGGCCAAAGAGTTCTACGGAAAGATCTTGGTTATCCACCTATAATAAATATCACAACTACCATTAGCCGCTGAGCGGAAATGAAGAAGTTAGCGCTTCACAAACCTGCCGCAGCATCCTCGGGACTCTATATACAGTATGTTAGCCACCATACGTTTGATTTCAACAATCGCAAGCTTACAGCTTCCATTGGCGAAACGCCAGTCGATTACTGTTCATGGTGGCCTTTTCACCGGCTCCTCCAGCAACATAATTGAAAGACCGATCACCTAATGCTTTGCGCGCCTGCTCCTCGAGAAGACGAGGATCTGTAGTGACATTCGGTCGAATGCCTTCGATAGCCCCGCGGCCATAGATGAAGGATTGGTAATCTCCATATCTTTCTGACATATTTAACGAGCTCTGACTAACGTCAAAATTACTGTTGTAGGTAGTCAAGTAAATCGCTCGAGGCCCACCCTTTAGACGTGATTATATTTAGGAATAGTATGTAGATCAAGAGAGGGGGTTGGCCACGTGAGCTCTACGAACCTCGGAAACCGGCAAAGAGTCAGTAACGTTACATACATGATACTTGTTGTCTTTTTCTTTTTTTTAAAAGAATTCCTTGATATCTCATATTTTTAAAGCCAAAATAATAATTAATAAATAAATAAAACTTATTAAGAGTCAAAATGAGAAAGAAAAGCCTAGGTTAAGAACGGAAGAATATGTTTGGTTTGCACTCTTGGCCCTTTATCTGGCACTAAATAACTTCTTGTAGCGAACCAACTCTATTGTCAAGAAACATGGTGATATCACCTTGACACTTACGTATTTTGAGTAAGAGTCATTATGTGATAGAGCTTCTGCAATTAGGACAACTCCTTACAGAAGTGCAGAGTGGTAGATAACCTGATAAGGTATTAAGCATGCCACATCCGGACGTGCAATGGTATTGAAAGCGGACTTTGCTTAGCGGGACAGCGGCAAGTAAAATAGATCCAAATAAAAAAAAATCCATGCTGCTTGGCCACCGGCCTTAAAATTTCTTAGTTAGACAATCTACTATCAAGGGTTAGCACTATGGACCATACCGTCATTTGTTCACATAAATTGATACAATACATATTGCACCATCAATTGGGAGAGGCAAAGAAAAAGAACTAATAATAATAGCCGGCGGTCGGAGCGTAAAACTTTAAACCATTTCAATGATTTTATCCCACACCGGGACCAATTAAATGGATAAGTGGGGAGTTGGGAAAAAAAACATTGGTCCACTAGTCTAAAATGAGCTAATTTGCCATTATCAATCAAATAAGATGATTCATTCTTCTGCGATCTTTTGTTCCTGAATGATCTTCTTCCCTCCTGGTCGATTGCCTCACTTCGATCTTCAGGGATCTAAGGTTAACCGCAGATCTGGGATCTTGGCAGTTCGCCCTCAGTATCGCACTCAGGGTCCCATCATTCTGAGCGCGGGGTTCCCTACTCTCAGATAGTTTAATATTGCCTGACGACTCCAGTCTCTTCAGTATTTGATCTCTGCGTCATGCAAGGTCACTCAGTGTGATTGTGGTTCATACACTGCGTCAGTGACTTCTCACTTTCTAAAAAGAAGGCACTTCCTACCCCATTGAAACCACTCCGGCCAAATACATAGAGACTGAAGTAAACGTGGGACAATTTAGGACTCGCCATGGAGTACCGAAGTGAGCCGAAACCGGACATTGAATCACCCCCGCGGGGCAGCAACACGATGACACCCCAAGACAACGATACTGGCTCCTCTTTCCTTGAAGAGGAGAGGGAAAAGCATTTGATCTGGAAAATTGATGTCCATATTTTACCAATCGTTGTGCTTCTCTACCTTTTCAGCTTCCTAGATAGAGGTTGGTGTCCAGTTTTATTCTCACACTAATACTCTTTGCGCCCATTGCATGATCTCATTCGAACATTCGCCTGCTGACATGTCTTACTTATAGTGAACATCGGTAACGCTCGCTTGTATGGCCTGGAAGAAGACTTGGGCCTGGTTGGCAACCAGTACCAAGTCGCTGTGTCTATCTTATTCGTAACTTACTGTGTATGACTGGCCCTTGGCACCTGCGGGCATCACAAGATTTCTAACCGTTCAATTTAGCTTTTTGAAGTGCCATCCAATCTGGTCCTCAAGAAACTTAGACCGTCGCGCTACATCGCATCGATTTCAATTATATGGGGTATCATTGCAACCCTAACAGGAATCACCCAGAATTATGGGGGATTGATCGCCTGCCGTCTTCTTCTAGGTTAGTGGCAACTCCAGTTCTGTAGCATTACCAAATACTCATGAGCTTAGGTGTCGTGGAAGCCGGGCTGTTCCCCGGGCTTATAACATACCTCACCTTATTCTACAGCAAGCGCGAACTAGCTCTCCGCACAGGATATCTTTTCAGTAGCGCAGCAGCAGCTGGCGCTTTCGGAGGGCTACTAGCGTATGCGATTGGGTTTATGGACGGCATCAGCGGACTTCGAGGTTGGAGGTGGATCTTGATCCTGGAGGGTATCCCAACGGTACTCATTGGCGTAGTGACTTGGTTTGTCCTTGCGGATGAGCCGGACACAGCTTACTACCTAAATGAAGAGGAGAAGGCACTCGTAGTCCGTCGTCGAATGCGCTACGTGGGCCAAACGGCATCTGCGCAAAAGTTCCATTGGGCCGACGTCAAGGAAGGCGCGCTCGACTGGAGAATCTGGGCATTTTCTCTCGCGCAATTCGGCATCGATACCATGCTCTACGGCTACAGCACTTTCCTTCCCACCATCATCAAGGGAATGGGCTCTTGGACAACACCCGAGGTGCAAGCACTTACCATTCCCTGCTACGCGCTTGGCGCTTTAGCCTATCTGATAGTCGCTTGGGTCAGCGACCGAACCCAACGCCGTGGGCTATTCATTTGCATCTTCGCTATAATTTCGGTCGTTGGTTATGGAATACTCATCTCCGATACATCTTCGGGGGTGCATTATTTTGGCGCGTTGCTCATCGCCCTGGGCTTGTATGTGGCCGTAGGATTGCCACTCGCGTGGCTCCCTACTACGCTTCCTCGCTATGGAAAGCGTACCTTCGCCACAGGTTTACAGCTCACGTTTGGCAATATCAGCGGTGTCATGTCGCCGTTCTTGTACAAAAACAATGAAGCTCCTCGGTATGTTCGGGGAAATGCCGTGACTTTAGGCCTTGTGGCATTTGCGGGAATCATATATGGACTCATGTGGTACTACTACCGCCAGAAGAACATTCGCAGGGTCCAAGGTCTCGAGGATGAGAAAGTGGCTGGGATGACTAATGAAGAGATTGAGGAATTGGGAGACAAAAGCCCTCGGTTTATTTATAGCATTTGAGTGTATAGTATTCAAGATCTCTGGTGAGTTAAAATAGACGAGAAACAGAGTTTCCCACTCACCATTCTACTTTTTGCTGGCCGATTGTTTTCTCTACTTCAATTACCTTGTGGACTTTGCCATGCCTAGCAAAGCGGGGATTCTTAGGAAATACTGTCTTTATTCGCCTGAGAAACAGACCAGATTAGCAGAATAATAAAGCGCCAATTAATCTACTAAATCTGCATGACTTACTTGATTTGTTAATTCTACTAATTCCATAGAACTATGCCACTTTATTCAATCTTTTTAATTAAGATAATACCAGTAAGCTTAGTACAGTATTTATATAGAGCTCAGGGTCCAGTTCAATCTGCCAGTGACCAGTCCATTAACGATACTACGTCTATCATGCCGACTCTTACGCAACCCCTGTATCGGACTGCCAGTTCGCCAGTTCGCCAGTTTTATCAGTCCAGTATTCTTCTCGACTCAATCAACAAGCTAGAAGAGAAAGTGCTACCATGGTACTCGCAAGACCGCGTTTTCCCTGTGAAAATCGGTGATGTCTTTCGTTCAAGGTGTCAGGTGATTGGAAAAGTAGGCTACGGAGCGTATTCCACAGTGTGGCTTTGTAGAGACCTACGGTAAGTCTCAGTGCCTTACCAAAACTACAGAGAGTAGTGAGATCTAAATGGCATTAGGCAGCACATCTATGTCTCATTGAAAAGGTAAGAGAAATACAGGTCTACAATCACCTCAGGGAGCCCCAAATCAAGCCATGCAGGTGCCATTCTCGTCCGCACAGCGCTGGATGGCTTTCAAATCAAGTCTGCCCATGGCTCCTCCTCCTATCAGTGCCTTATACATCCTCCTTTGGCTACGAGCCTGTTCGAGCTTCAGAATCAGGCCAAAGCGAAAGTTCTTCCTGATGTCTTGCTTAAGCCGACTCTAATCCATATTCTTCTTCTTTCCTTTGATTTCTTACATACGGAGGCCCACGTTATTCACACTGGTATGGTACTCCTAATGCTTTTCTAACTCGTATTCTAATCCATAGTAGACATACAAGAAAAGAACATCATGCTCGATGTTGAGGGCGAGCTAATCCTCGTCGATTTCGAGGAAGTTGAGAAATCCAATCTAAAGTCCATGGAAAATTGTGGGAGATCGGGTGGTCTACTCTTCTCGAAAGCTCGGGATCCCAAGGTGGATTGCCGTCCTATTTTATCTGACTTTGGTGAGGCTCGCTTTGGGTCGAGTTCGGGTACAAAATCTGAGGATGTACAGCATCGATCTATCAGGCACCGGAAGTGCTATTACAGATGACCTGGGATCCAAAAAAAATTCGATATCTGGAATCTGGGAGTCCTGGTATGTACGCTATATGTGTCGGATCAAAACATACCACTTCTGATAATGATCACTTCTACAGGCCTTGGGATCTGTTCGAACAAGGACATCTAATTTATGCCCGGGATTCGAATAAGAATGATTCAGATGGTCATCATCTTGCGGAAATGATTGCGCTTCTTGGGCTACCACCGAATGAGATGCTTCGGAATAGCGAGTATGCGAACGAACTCTTTGATAGTGATGGTAAAGTCTTTGATCTGTTCTTGATTCTCTTTTCTGTGCTGTGTTTATGCTGCTAATTCATGAATATCAGGTAATTGGAGAGGTTTCACTGAGATTCCCTCCATGCCTTTGGAGAAACTAAAGGTCTGCAAGGCGCAGAGCAAGAGCGCTTTCTTTGCTTTATGCGCAAAATGCTTCGATAGCGACCAGGAGAGCGAGCCTCGGCGAAGGGGTTGCTATCAAATCCTTAGTTAAGGTCACCATAGTTTGGAATGGCTCATGGATCACCAGCTTTTGGAAAGTCGCTACTCTATCTTTTAGCCTTGGAAATGTTGAATATATTGAGGTGCGAGGTTAGACATTTAGCCGACGTTGGTTTTTGGTCGAGTGGCAGAGGCAAAGAGTTTCCTCAAAACGCCAGACAAAAGCTTTACACGTCTTGCAGTTAAACATATATACTAGATATTCATTACTTGGCTTATGGAAACGGCAATTATAAAACACTCTAAGAAGAATAATCTGTAAAACACAAGCTAGAGGTCGGTCATTAGTGAATAGCGTGAAAATTAATCTGGGACTTTTCATATATCAGAAATGGACATGCATTCAAAGTCACACCCTACTACTATAGCGGGTTGTTGATTATCTCGGCAACAGGAAGCCCCAGTTGGTCCCTGCATCCCACTAACCATTGCTGCGACCACTTTATCTCAACTTTATCACAATTCGACCCACAACATAAAGACACGGCATTTAACATGTCTAGTCTATTGTCCCCGTGGACATTGATCATCTCCCTTCTAACTGCAATTGTCAGCGTTTCCTATTATACCCGCAGCCCATCCGCTTCCGAGGTTGGATCACCTCATTGTGCAAGCTGGAATACCTGGTACAACCCATTTGAATATCCGTCAAATAGGAGCCGAACGGTATGGCAAGGCAATGACTGGAATCTACTCTATCATTTAGGTGGCAATGGACCATGGGTAGAGAAGATCGACGGGCCTGGTGCTCGGGGTGTCGACCCTCCAAACGGGTGTGCCATAGAGCAAGTGCATATGGTACGGTTATACCCTAATATCTCAGGATATCTTTGACCCATTTCAGCTATGTTGCAATTATATACGAGAAACCTTGCTAAATGACTGATAGATGTCTCGTCATGGGGAGAGATATCCAACCAAGTCCGCTGGAAGTCGTACGTTTCTACCCCTATCAAGAAGGATTGACATGAAAAGCTGTCCCTAATAACCATGTCAAAGGACATCTCGCACTTTTGAGTCGTATAAAAGAGGCAAATATAGTCCTAAATGGGTCACTATCGTTTCTGAACGACTGGTCATACTTTACCGATGAACCGCAGGAAGATTTTGATCAACTGGTCAGAACTGGTCCATATGCTGGCACGCTCCAGGCATTCACAACAGGTGTCCGATTTTCGACTCGGTACGGGCATCTACTACAACGCCATAGAATGACAAGACTTTGGGCAAGCGACTGTGACCGTGTCATCGAATCAGCCCAGCACTTTGCGTCAGGGTTGTTCGGTCTAAATTGGGAAAAGAATGGGAAAGCTGCACTGGAGATCATTCCTGAAACGTTCGATCGACGAGCCAACACTCTCACTCCGGGTGATACGTGCTTAAAATATATCGAAGACCCTGCGAAAGGCCATGATAACGGTGCCAACATGCTTGCTCTGTTCCAGGGCGCGTACATCCCAACTGTTGCCAATCGACTGATCAACGATGAGCAAAATTCGGCGCTTGGATACCTCACTAACCTAGAAGTCTACGCTATGCAAGAAATGTGCGGGTTCGAGACGCTTGCTCGGGGGTCGAGTCCTTGGTGCGATGTATTTACTCGTGAAGATTGGGAGAATTTCGAATATGCTCGTGACTTGATACATTACTACCGTGCCGGTCCGGGTAATCCCTATGCTGGTGTAATGGGTTGGCTCTGGCTTAATGCTACGACTGCTCTTCTACGATCTGGGCCGCAAGCTGGCACGATGTTCTTCAGTTTGTGTGTGACATCGTGATTCGAGGGTATAGAAGGAGAATACTGACTTCTTAATGTAGTGTCCATGATGGTGATATAGCACCCTTCATCACAGCATTAGATATCTTGAAAGATACGAAATACGATCCATCCCTGCCTACTACGCATAGAGTGGCTGACCGCGTCTGGCGTACTTCATCCGTAATGCCAATGGGCGGACGGATCGTGCTAGAGCGGTTGGCTTGCCCGGCCTCGTCGGTGGAGGAACCTAAGGGTAGGGAAGCCTTCCTTCGGATAAACATGAATGACAAGATTGTGCCATTGCCATATTGTCAGTCTGGGCCTGGGCTGTCCTGCCCGTTGGAGGAGTTTGTCGGCCATGTAGATCGACGGAGATCGGAAGTAGGGGAGTTTGGGGACGTGTGCGGATTGAAAGGCGATGTTGGGTACATTAATTTCTTACGACATGAGTAGAGCATTCTATATTGGACATATTTAGAGGAAGAAAGCTGTTGTGCTTGGATGTTCGACCTGAGGCCGAACCATTTCCCTTTTCGGCTACAATAAAGCTCTCTATTCACTTTACACCAGGAGCACTTAGGCTACTTTTGCATACGGCATGCCAGAAAAGAAGAAGTATAATAAGAGGAAAAAGTAAAAAAAAAAAAAAAAAAATTTGCGATATTGAAGTTGGGCTATTTGTGAAACAATATCCTACAGGGCAAGAATATGCTATTTGGTATGGATACCACGTGACCGTCCCCGGGCTAACACAATTGTTTATTGCAGCCCCAAAACTTTTGGTAAGATCGGCTCTCTCACCAAGGTTTCTTTTGCTCAACAAGCTCTACTTTCCATCATAGGGCCATTGAATCCATTTACCCTCACTCCGAAAAAATCCTTTTCTCCATATCCTTGCATTAATTCATTCATAAAGAGCTAGTTCCTTCTTTTACAATGGAGTATCATTTCGTTCCTCCCGAGGAGCGCGCAAAAGACGACAAGGGCAATCTTCTGCCCTGGGGTTACGTCTACAAGGAGTGAGTATATTGGGATTCTTTTTCCCCTGCCATCTACCATTTGCCATTTGTCTTGCTCGGCTAACATAGTCTTACTATGTTTGTAGTGAATCTCGAAACCCTCGACGACCACCTGAAGAAACTGGGCCTTTTGGAAAGAGGAGAAACGCTCGCTATGACCATGCTCGATCGCGCACGCGAACGGGAACCCCAGCGAAGAAAGAAAACCCCAACGTTGCCGAGTTTGGACGGTTGTTTGCTATGCAGCAAGAAGAGGAGAAGACCCGCAGCAATACCTTACCGAAATCGACATCTTCCTCGAATCTCGACAACGCACGGAAGCAGACTGAGAAGGTCGCTACTGAATGCATACTGTACGGCTACAAGAACAAGGATGTCGAGTGGAAAGTGATTGATAAGTATGAGAGGGTGTCCAGAGGCGTGATATGTGAAGATTACCCTCGGACTGATCCTAACGCTTTGAACGGGCAATCTCAGCTTCTGAGCGGCGGTGATGTGGTTATTCATGCGAACCTGTCGGCGGACGCGAACCGCAAATCAAAACGGTATGCAGGTGGTTTCCACTGGATTAAGGTCACCTTCGATTCGACGGTCGCTGCCGACAGCGCTTGTTTCTACTCTCCCCAGGAGATCGATGGACATCTTGTTTTCTGTGAACTATATCATGGCCAGGGACCTGCAGAGGATGTGCCAATCCTTGCAGAGTCATCGGCTGCCGAGCAGTACAGATCAAAAGCTACGCGCACTTTGACCACTTCGCGCTCTACCACATTCCTGCAGACGAAGGAGAAAGAACGCTCAACATTACCGCGGTCATTCGCATTGAATAACCTTTCTAGTGTCACAGATGTAGAAGAGAACGCATCGTTTGACTCGACGCCCACTGCTAGCTCGGCGACTGCCACTGGTGTGGATCAGGCATCTACCGTTCAACAACGGAACGTGCCCCAAGAGCCGAAACCTGAGTCCGATTTCATGACACATATTCCCACCGTACGTCGGGCGAAATTGCGCCCGATAACCGAGGCCCTTCCGCCTCAACCGACGGTCACAGAGCGTGTTTTGCGATCGATACCGATCCTCAGTTGGTTTACTGGTGACATCGTGGGAGATGGGCCTCAGCTCAAGGAGGATGGGACATTTGACTATGATAAATCGAACGCCTACTGGCGCTTCTGGTTTATGATCGACAAGGTCCTTGGCACTGACATCTGTGGACTGCGGGAGGAATCATGATTTTTCACACTTCTCGGCCACTTTTCTCTACCGCTTCTTATCAACTCAGTTACACCCAAGTTTAGCATCGGCAACGCGAACTTCTTCAGCGTCAGTCAATGCAAGCCCAGCTTCGGGCCTGAAGCATTCCCGCCTGTGAGCAAAGGCCTCCACTAGACGGTGTTGGTTACCTATGACTGGCCTAAAAATACCCTTGCATGTACGATAGTACCCCGCCGACAGCTGTTGGCGCTAGTTGACGTTATCCGAGCTGGCGGCCTTCTTTTCTATGATTTCATGGCATTTTACCGGTCGGGATCTATATTAATTTATGCATGGCAGGCGAAAGGAATATACTGATTGCATGACCCTTGTCCACACGTTTTTATAGTATTACAGTACCAAAGAATTTATACAGATGTCACTCAATGGTTTGCGACAAGCTATTACCCTTTTGTAGAACCTGACAGTACTGCCTGAGTACGTTCTCATAAAATGCTGAAGACATCATATTCACCCATTGCGCCACTCGCGATCATGGTCCCAATAGCACAACCACCCGTCATGATCCATAAATCTTCAACCCGGAAATCCAACTTCCAAGGAAACAAAATGGAATCCATCGCCAACCGGCCAAGATGAAGAAATAAAAAAGCACATAGAAAGCCTGTTTTGATGTCTTTTGTTCACATTTTTATATCAATCAATTAAAAAAGCCCATGATATGATATGATATGATATGGTTCAAAGTTTTTACTCGACATTGCTCTCGAAGTTCTCGCCCTCAACCAGATCAGGGATATCATCCTCATCATCATCCTTCTTGCCCTCGGCACCGGCCTGGTTCTTCTGCATGTTCTGGTAGCTCTCGGCGAGCTTGCGGAGGGAGGCGAGGCTGTCGGGGCCAAGCTGGTTCAGGATACCGGGGACGAGCTCGGTGAGTTCCTTCTCTTCGCCGTTACCGTAGAGAGCGAAGGTGTTGGAGGGGACGGCGGCGTGGACTTCGAAGTTTTTCAAGATTCAATGGTTAGTTTACGGTATGTTCTTGTTATTCCATCGGGGAGGAGGGGAATGTGGCTTTGTAAGCTAGGTGCGGGTGGGGAAGGTTGGGTTGGGTTATATATACCCTTAGGAGCAGCAAAGTGGATGACGTTTCCGTCCTCCTTGAACATGTTGACCTCCTCGATGGCCTGGATGGGCTGGACGTTCATCTTCTTCAGGGTGGTCTGGAGCTTCTTGTCGTCGGCACCGGAAGACTTGTGGACCTTCTTGACCTTGCGGCGGGGAGTGCCCTTGCCTCTGTTTTTACAGAGTTCGTCAGTCGGGGCTTATTCATTCTTCTCGGCGGGTTTTGGAGAATTGGGAGTGAGATTTTCAAGGGCAATATGGAAATTGGAATTGGGGAGTTTTTTTTCTTCTTTATGTCGGGGTGGTGGTGGTCGAATATAGTGGTACTGTGCGAAAAGAATTTATACGTACCCTGTTCACAACGAAGATCAAGATTAGCTAACATTATCACGTCACATTATCCAAACGTTTAAAACAAAGATCAAGCATCTCGGTTTCCGAAGCTCCCTGGGATTTGTTGCTTTTTTTTTTTTTTTTTTTTTTTTTTTTTTTTTGCGACAGGTGGTTTGGAAGTTTTGGCGATTTGCAGACTTCGTCCGGTCGGGTATTCGCATTTCCTCCGGATTAAGCGACCAGTTCCCTTCTCGCTGCCAATGCCACTAAATCCCAGGACCACTTATTTCCAGAGGGGATTGGGGGAAATAAAATAGGAAATGTATACGTACCAATCCGCACGCTAGCCTGCATGCGAGCCAACTTTGCCTGATCCATGATGGTGATTGTGTGTGAAGAGGATGTTCCTTGAACCTAGTGGGATGAATGGACGTCAATAATCTGGATCTGTGGAAACTCGGACTCGGTAAGACTTTGTGGCAGAATGTGTGAGCGCCAAGAAAGCGGTGGCTGATGTGCCTCCGGAGAGCGAGAATGAGGGGAAGTTGGATAAGACTTATATACGGGACAGGAACACTAACCGGCGAGAAGGGAGATGCGGATTGAAGGTTGAGGATTGTGAAAAGGGAAAGAAGTCCACGTACCGAAAGATGAGACTCAAGATAGTTCGGTCAATGGGTGGGAGTGGTTGAGTAAACCAGAGTGGCTGATGCTGTTGGTTGTGTGGGGGGTAAGGTGGTAAATGTGCGGCGCTTACACTACAAATGTTCGGAATAGTACGTACGGTCTACCTATTCTACACAGTGGTTCCTCTATCCTTTGGACTAGTTCTTCTTCATTGTTGTCTCCCGTTAACTTGCATTCCCTTTTCTCCAGCCTGTCTCGTGGTGGTTTGGTATTTGTTGTGGGCTTGCATCGGCTTTGGGAGGTTTGGCAGCTGCTCGGCTAAACCCTAACGATCATGGCATACGGTACCCGTAATCATGCATGTCAATACTCCGGAGTATGAAACTAAAGAGAAAGAAAACTCCCACCATTCATCTTTATATTCTCCGAGACAGAGTCTTTTCCTAGTCCGGAGATATCTGTCTCGCGCCTCACCACCAACCTTGCTCGACAATCTCACCCAATTGCCTCTTCATTCTTTACAAACCAAGAAGACCCGTCCGATCCCGCCCCTCTCCCCGAGAGATAGAGAGAAAGGGGGGAGGAAATCACCCATAATCAAAATAAGATAAAAGAAAAATTGCTAGCCAATAATTAAGCCGAAATCTTCTTCAGGCAATTTCTTCAATTACGCACTGTCAGAATTGCGCAGCAACCAGAAGAGCAATTAAGATTAGTCCCATAATAGACCGAACAGATTATATGCATGTGCCGTATTGCAAGAAGGCACATAGAAGCCGAGGGGATCAAGATCTCTCAGCGATCCGTTTCTCTGTCCACTCCCAAAGCCTGCGCGCCATATCTGCATCATTGGCGAATCTATTTGAACCGCGCACACCGATGGGAACGTAGTAAGCACCGTTGACCAGTAGCTCTCTCTTTGTCCCCGCCACCCAGAGCTGATTCATCGCTCCTGTGCAGACACTACGAAAAATGGTAGAGAATATGCCAATACCAAATCTTGAGACCGCATTCATTGCAACGGTATAGCGGTATAATTCACTGGATACTGTCCCCGGGTGGACCGAGACCGAGAGGATATCCGGGTATCGGCGAGCCAGCTCCGACGCGAAAAGAACGTTGGCAGCCTTGGACGCCGCATAGCGTGATAAGGTGTGGGAACTCAGAAGAGCAGGCGTCGAGGTCATGACATCAAAGGATGGCGCACTATGACTCGCCGCGGAGCTCAGAGTCACTATTCTTACATCCGACGCGGGACTTGCAACAGTCTTCTGCAGTGTAGGGAGGAGCAACTTAGTAAGCAAGAAATGGCCAATATGGTTTGTCCCTAATTGAATCTCGAATCCTTCCTTTGTGAGCTCTGGCGGATTCGCCATGGTGCCGGCATTGAGAATCAAGACATCTAAACGGTCACACTCCGAACAAAAGGTCTCTGCGGCTTTGTGTATTGACTGAAAAGAGGATAAATCAAGAGGGAGGTGTCTTATATCGACAGAGGCGGAAAGGCTGCCCTGAATCGAGTTGATGGCTTCGCAAGCTTTAGTAGCATCTCGAGCAGCTAGGTATATGCGAGATGGGTTATGTTGTGCAAGCTGAAGGACGGTTTCTTTTCCAAGACCGGCATTGCCTGAAAGACCACTTAGCTTAGTATGTTACGCTCGAAAACAAAGTCTGTACGAACGCGGAACTTAGTGGAGTTTGTTACCTCCAGTGACGAGAATCACCTTCCCCGAGAGATCACCAATGTCTCTGCTCGGCTCAAACGAGGAGCCGAATAGGCCGAAGGTAGCTTCGCTCAGTGTAGGACCAATACTCAAATACGTATCCAGTGGATGACGCAAGGTATGGAAGGCGAAAGAGCCAACCGCGGCGATATTTTGATAAAGAGACATGTTTCTTACAGTGAGGAATGGTCAATGAAGAGCTATACAGTCCCTTCGTTTATAAATTACCAGCCGGATCTTTTTCTCTTTTCTTTTTATGACGGTGGCAAGCTTTGCGCAACGCGGGGATTACTTTCCATGGTCCCTGAGCGGCGACCGAGGTTCCTTGAATAAACCCCGAGCTAATTTTGTTGTCTCCACATGAAGGTACAAGTCGGATGATGCGCAAGGAGTTCGTGACGCAAACCATACAGAGTGGCTTCCCGATCGATCCAAAAAGTGGTTAATGAAAAGAGGACCCGGAAGAAATAGGTAAGCTGCGTGTTTTTGAGAGTGCGTTTCTCCCATGTAGAGTAATGTTGTACGGAGTATTGGTTGAACTTCGAAAAGCTAGCTAAATGTACGTAAGCGAGTGATCCCGTGCTCTGTTCCCATTCAGGCAATCCGCCGACTAGGTACCTGGACTTACCAACAGCCACAACATAATCCAGCCGATCGACATTCCATAGCTCGACACAGATTTTGATTTGCCGGAAGTTGGTTGGCGAGGGCTTGATAATACAGCTCAAGATAAATCACAATACTTCCGTACTTTTGCAGAACAGAGAAAGATGCGGTTTCTTTGTCTACACGGCTCTGGTACAAGCGGGGAAGTATGTGGAACAATGACTATTGTTTAAAGTTAGCCACATAGAAATACTAATTGCAGATAGATTTTTGAAATCCAATCCGGTAATACTAAAATCAACTTCCCGCAGCTTCCTTTTCATGGCATTCCGTCCCATCAGTCGTCAATCCTAACTATGGACAGGCGGTCTCGCTCAGCACTTAGCAGGTAAAGGTCATAGCTTTACATATATCAATGGCCGGCTAGACTCTGAACCTGAGCCAGGTATGACTTACCCTCGTCCCCACTGCAACACCTTCATTGACCGAACCCAGAACTGAAGGGTGTGATGGATCCCCCATTCTACAACCACTATCCTCGCAATACCGCCCCCGGTGAAGACCTCGCTCATGCTATAGAGCACACCATGCGCATAATTGAGAAACAAGGTCCATTCGACGCTGTAATGGGGTTTTCGCAAGGAGCAGCTCTTGCATTTTCCCTTCTTGTCAATCATGCCAAAACGCATGGCGTGCCACTCTTCAAAGCCGCTGTCTTTATCTGCGGCGCGCCACCGTACGAGCCCTCTGGAAGGGAGCAGATTAAGTCGACGCCTGGGGAGTACCTGGTCAAAATCCCTACTGCGCATATTGTAGGTAAGCAGGATCGACTCTACGATGCTGGTGTACATCTATATGGTCTGTGTGAGCCCTCAAAGGCGGAGTTCTATGACCACGGCTCGAGGCATATGATTCCCTTCGATGCAAAGAACACAGAGGCCATGGTTGCTTCTATTGAAAAGACTATTGAGCGGGCAACGAAAGAGTAGGGTTTACTCAAGTTGTGATATTTATTGGGGGTATATAAACGATACATACGAGGAATGACGTGCAAAGTTGATTCAGAATAAGTCAAATGGACAGGTAGATAAAATCAGAACATCTATACCAAGGAGAACGATGCTCGGCGCTATTTCTTTGAACTATCGCTCGTATCATTTAAGCTGTACCTTGATAACAATACTGCAATTAATAAAAGCACCACAGCTAAAGCAATGCTAGATCTGATATTTCCCGAGGTCAACACATGGCTGTGATCATCAAGTCATAACCCCGCACTCTGGCCATCACCTTCAGGAGGAATGGTCTGCTGAAGAAATTTTTCCAGATCCTCAATTTCCTGAGGATCAGCAGAGTGGCCAAGGTCACTAATGCCAAATCAGTAACATAGTCATCCGGTATAAAGATGGGCATGCTCACGGATAAGTATTGAACTGGACATTTTCCAATCCGATATCTTTCATCAGCTTCGAAGATAGCCTTCCAAATTCGTACTGCACGACCTCGTCTACAGTTCCGTGACCAAGGAAGAAAGGTGTCTTCTTGTTGGGCCAGTTCTCGGGAATCTGATTCATGACGCGATCGCTCAGAGGCAGGTAGCACGAAAGCCCGAACACACCTCCCAGTTTTTCCTTGTTGGTAACACCACTATATAAAGATATCGCACCTCCTTGCGAGAATCCTCCCAGAACTATGCGTGAAGGTTTGATGCCCTGGTCCATTTGTTCCTTGATCAAGGTGTTGAAGTAATCGCGGGAGCGGAGGATACCTGGTTCGTCTTGGGTGCGGAGAATCTCTTCAAAGTCCAACTAATGAGGGGTTAGTTCAATCGGACAGGTTTTATATAGGGGCAGGGAGCTCACATCTCGGCCGAGTTTGGAGATGTCGTACCATCCGGGCATGGTCATACCAAAATTCTATATCACACGGAATGGATCCTTAGACCATGAGCTCTTCCTAAAATCCAGTTTTACATACCACTGTGATAGGGATCATGGGCGCATTAGGAAAAATGAAGGCTACTTCCTCGAACATGCCTCGACGACGCCAGTTCTGAGCAAGACCCATCCTGCCAGGTGAAATACAGTTAATACACGTGTTCGGCATTCTTCGGTCTCCTAAGAGAAAGTAGGTCGATACGTACCACCCAGCACCGCTATTCAAAAGTAAGGTTGTTAGCTAATTGGCAACGTCCTCCAGGCCTGAGCACCCACCTGTCGCCCAGACCATGCGCCATAATCACTGTCGCGGTGTGTTTCTTGAGTGCAGGAACAACAAAGGGAGCCCGCGCCATTTTGCTTTATCTACACAAATGTGGAGTCAACAACAACGACAAGTGGTAACGGAAGAAAGGAGAGAAGTGGCCCTGAAAAGGGGAAAAAGAAAATACAAGATAACTGGACGATAACACGATAACTGCAACACCCCCGCGATTCTGCCTGTCTTCGTCCTCACCGCCTAGGATAATGGCGAATAAAAGGGACCCAAAACTTTGGCTTTTCCATGTAATCTCAGTGGGTATACCTACCTCTCTACTACGGATGGAGTAATGACACAGAGTGATATCTAATTCTACACAACCCTTCTTTAAGTGGCAACGGCCTGAAACTAATGGTATGAAGGTATCCCTTATTGGCCGTGTGAAGGATGGATAGTTTACCATGAGAGAAGGTAGGTTGGCTATTTCGGTAATGGCAAATATACATCATCCTGGTGGAAAACTGAACCCCTTGTAGTCAACAGTGAGAATATCGATGCCGTATAGCTGTGGATTAACGCAGTACCAAGTTGGTTTAGTGCTACAGAACCGATAACTACTAGTCAATGTATACTGTGAGATGCCTAGACATGCTCTGTTTCTAGGGAGATAAAAAAAAAAAGCTCCGTAGAATTTTATGTCTCACCCATGCTAGGAAACCTGGAGTGTACCCTGGAAGGTATGTGGTCCCACAAACTGTCAAGGCGGAATATTTTTATACTACTTGTAGCAGCATAACATCATAAAGTTCCGGGGATTGCCGGTATTTATGTCTTGTTTTCTTGCCTGGATGCTCCGAGCTTATCAGATTCCCATACATACGTACCAAACAGTCCATTCCGTCTTAGATTCAAAGGCTTTGGGCTTTTAAGGAATCTACGAACTTAGTTCCAAATCCTAGATACTTGCCTAGGACAGGGACTACCTTTGTATATCCCTGGGTATTATAAATGTAAGCCATGTCCAATTGTACACAGAACTCTAAAATGACCAGGTCATGTCCATGCTCTTGGGTGAATGATAGTCCCTCGCGGCTACATATCCAGGCTCCATGTTTACTATCATTTTACCTACTTCGGCATATTACTGAAGATCATGACCACATGACAGGGGCTGGCCCAATAAGGCCTTCACTGCGTTCCTGGAAATCTCTGATTGGCTAGAATGCCGGAACCCACAGCTAGCTAGGTACCGCTCCTACTCTACCTGAGTATTATCTACAGACTGGAACTGGAAAGGTGAACTGACAGATCCTTGTATTTGTCTGTTTTCCTCATGTGATATTTGATATTCACAGCTATGAGACTAGGGGAACATGCCAGACTTCGATGTGTCTCAACAATACATGATGATTTCTCCCCCACCCCTAGTTGCGTCAAGGGAGACGATCGACTATGTCTATTCACTCATTCCCTGCTAGAGCGCCTTGGAAGAGCTTCATTTGAGCGTCCACTAGCTCTGGAACATGTTCACCCCATTAAAGCATCAAGGTGCCCCTTTCCCTTGACCATATACAACTGCTTTCGGTCCAGGAATAGCTTCACATACGTTCAACTGGGTATCACGCTTGAAGATGACGTCGGATTCCGGGATCACCATCATCACTGGGGTATCCAAAAAAAAACTCCACCAAGTCCATAGGATCCCACTTGATCTGGTGGAGAATAGAGCGCAAGGTCAACTCCAGGTCAAAACTTGGTGCGACAGTCCACCTCAGTCCCATCATCACATCGTACACACCGGCTCCAAAGTGCACACAGCCGAAAACGCTGTGGCTGCTGGGAGTCATCGTAGGTACTCTGGCCGGAGGGTTGCCTTTAACCTGGGCTACTCTGTCCCGAGTACATCTCACGAGCATTCTTCGCAGCTCTTCATCCTCCTCGGTATCATATTTTCCTAGCGGCTCATGGGTCATCGGGCACACAGCAATCACCAGCTTCGCCTGCTTGTCGAGCGCCGCCGCGGCGACAGCTATAGCGTCGGAATATGACACACCTCATAAAGCAATCTGGTTCGGGTCGACCATCGGTAGGCCTGTCATATACGTGACAGCATCGCAGTAATCATCAACCTGCTCGGACGGATCGAGCTCATTACGTGGAAGGCCATCGCTGTCTCCGTAATTGCGGACATCATAAATCAACGCTGTAATTTTCGCTTGTTGGAAGTACTCAACTATCTTAGGAATGTAAACTTCCTTTACAAGGTTAAACTATAACATTGTTAGCCTCTATGCGCTCGTTTTTCATTTGAGCTGCGTCGAGCCCCTGGAGTCAAAATCACTGCTGGCCCTTTTCGGGGGGCGGGATAAAGACGACCGCGCAAGAGGCCGTCAGCCGTGGGAAACTCTACACTCTGACTCTGAATGGTAGGCATGGCAGAAGATGGAGGGTGGGAATTGCTGAGCCTGGCGAAAGACCCTTCACTGAAAGCTTAACGTATGGGCAAAGTTTTACGTTTGTCGAGGAAGTTACTAGCTACCGTGAACCATCTTTGGGTATTAAGTGGTCCAGATATTCGGGGCTTAGTTGCCGGCTTACATACTGACTGGGACACACCCGGCAGACGCTAATCTATCACATATGTAATGACCCACCGGTCCTGGATCAAGAGTAGATGCTGAGCCGGAACCACCCTGTCTAGCTGGAGTAACGTACGGTTTTAAATCCTGGAAAGGTGGAGCCCAGATGCTGACCGTTGACCCGGTACATGTCCGACATCCCCATTATGCAGAGCCTTGACTGCATCCGGCCGGCTATGAGGACATGCATAGTCCATGAAGTCGATCAAGGAGCTTGTTGTATCTCGTCCACGGTCCTGGCTCGGAGGTTATATCAGTTGCCTTGGCTGCTTTGGTTCGTCATAGGTGGAGCATTCTGTTAGATACCCAGATTAAAACTTCCCAGAACGGCATCCATGCATCCTCCTATATCAACTACACTCAGTATGGCACCATTTCTGGTCTGTGGTTCATGTAATTAGTCATAACGTGTTCTGGGGTCGTCCATCCCCCGACTGCGTTCTAACGCCAGGGCCTGGAATGGAAAGGAACCTGTAAACGACTACTGTCTGCCTGCTCCTGTCCGAGGACGGATAGCTGTCCACAACTCTATGCGGTTCTAGTATCTGGACTTGTATTTCTGGTTATATCGTGGATAGTGACCTCGGTCCACTCCAATCCACTCCCTCAAGGAAACGTGGCGTTATTCTGTCAACACTTTTGAGGCACGTCTAGTTGATTTCTCGGGTCGCTAGCAATAGACGGAAGGAGAGTAATGAAAGGATGATGATTTGCAAGCTGGAGAGTTACGGCTTCCGTGGTGCCTCTTTGGCCAATCAAAACGGTAGGATATTTTCATCCCTTCTTCGGTACTGTCTAAGTCGATGGCGGGCTAGAGTCGAATTGCACGTTCATTTGCAGCGGCTCTCTCATAGCTGTGATACGGATTTACCTATTTACTACCCATCTTGGGTTAATTTAATAAAGGAGGTGGCCGAAAGAAGAAGCCGTGAGGTTCGGTCCATGCAATGGAGCTATATGAGCGATATGCAATTGAGGCTGAGGCTAGCGAGCCATCTTCTCCACATCTTTCTTTTCGCTTTTAATCCCATGTCCTATTTGTGTTCTTTGTCAACTATTCCGCTATACTTGTAGTTCTCTGTGTTGGCGATAATCTGCTAACAGCAAACTAGGATGATAAATAATCCTGAGATAAGCAGAACGCATGAGTATTACATTACTATAGATCATAATTACCTACTCGTCGAGTCATGCCTTGCACTAGCCTCACCACACTACCAGATCCTTGCAGACGTATGCGTTCCAAAAGCATAGCCACTTCATGCATTGGTTGTTAACACGGACCAAACGTTTTTCAGGGATCGAGTTTGGTGCATGGATCCTCCATCCACCAGTTCTACCCTTGTGCTTTGAAGATTTTTACCCAAGACGTGACCTGCTGTGTGACATGACCTATATACTGGGTCGGATTTCTAGCTCTTCAGGGTCTGCCTTTCCTGATATCGTTGCCAGCAAGAGTCTAAACATCATTTAGGTTCTCTAAAGTTGTTTTTTAGTTGTTTTCACACCCAATCACTGAGAGTATGTGGGTCTACATTTAAGGGGGCACTTAGTGGCCCACTAACGGCTCGGAGGCTTCACTCTGAGCTTTCGGGTCCCCATCCTCCCTAGGCCGTTGCAACGCCTTAAACTTGAATCATACTGTTCCCACCTAATGAATGGCCAGAAAACAGTTATCTCTGGAACTTGGTAGCTAATCCCGCTTTCCAAAGTTGAAAGTAATATCCGTACATTCCTAAAAAGAAGAAAATGATAATAGTAGTAGTAGTAGTAATTTTTGTTTTCTAGAAACCATTTCGCTGCTAGAAATTCATGAAAATCTACACCGCGAGCGTATCCTTCCTATGGAACTTAATTATAGTTTGCTATTACTATAATACGCATTTTCAAAGCTCTTGGTGGGTGCTCTTATCAGTGCGTAGAAGTTAAACGCACCTAGATAAACCATAAGCTCAGAATATCTTATACCGTCCCTACTGTGCTTAATCGTGGGACCCACGGAGTGCAGGGATAGGAATCAATGTAACGACCGTGAAGAGAAGTTGGTGTATAGCTAAGGATCCATTGCCGTATTGGGTTTCCTAAATCTGCCTAAGATACAGGGGGTACCAGCCCACTGCTAGAGTCGTAGTTGATTCCTGGCAACGGTCCGTGAGGCAGTCTAGAGCTCTAATCCTATATAGACACATGCCAACACTAGTCATAACCATATCCAGCTCCATTTAACGGCCATGCAAATGTTGCACATGGGCTAGATTTAGACCTAGAACAGAACTAGGATACACTCACACGACAGAGCGGCGGCAGCAAGGCTGAAGCACCTCTTTTGTCACCTTTCCTGGAGGTACGATGCTGAAGATCATCATCATCGTGTATATACTTAAATTAAATAGTAATCTTGGGCTGTTTGCCCAAACGAAGCAGACTGCCCCATTTACGAAGCTGTCTTTCCACTGGCCTCCAATCAATGTTAGTGAACTTATAGAGCTGGCCTCAATTATGTGGCTGATTATAATCTTCCACGCGATTAGGTAGCAAATAAATCCCGGCGGCCGTTTTTCATAATCGTCACCCTCCTCCCATTCGCTGAGGTAACCAGGCTGCGTTTGGCAGGAGGAGGGATCCAGGGTAGGGCTTAGCGCCCTGAAACGAACGATAGTGAGAGAAAGGGGTGTACTTTCGGCCATGCGTGCCCGCGTGGGGCACACGCGAAATTTTGCCGCCAAAACTTGATCCCCAGGTTCACGCCCCGCCGCTTCCTGAATGCTGGTGCTCTTAAGGATGGTCTTCCGATTTGGTGTTCAAATACACTAAATATTCGCTACATCCTTGCGTTCCGGTTTACAGCTCGGTCCACTTTCTTTAATCTTCTATTTGCTGCTGCTCTTTCTCGTCGATTTCTGCTACTATTCGCCCATTTAGCCTTTACATTTCCTACGCTGTTGGTTGTCCGTCTTACCCAATTTGGCTTACTCTCTATGCGTGATTTGTTCTTTTAGATCTTGCTTTCCATTGGCTCGAGTCTCTCCTCCAACTCTAATCAAGGTTCTTTAATGCTAGTTCCGTCTTCTCTCTGCAGTTCTACTGGTCTACTTGGTGTTTACGCTTTTGGCGCGCTTTTACTTTCATGATATTCGAACCCTTAGCCGTGGTCTACCGTATATAAGTAGCACTGATCATTTCTAACACACTGAAGAGCTGTCTTTCTACTCCCTACTCCATCATACTAAATTCTATTCACTATTAGTCTGCTTTTTCCTGATTTTAGATTTAGATCAACGACGTAAAAATCGTGCATCGTAATGCACTGTAAAGCTTCGATTCCCATCTACATATTCAATATGTCCTCTCTTCCTCTCTAGGAATTTTTGTGATATTCCATATAAGGCGTAGATTAAGATACACTATTGATCCGCATAAACAAGAAGCCTCACTAATAATATATTTTTTTTACGTACTCATGCTTTTGTGATTGCAGGCTGATATGATTCTATACGAGACCACGTGATCCTCGTGGCTTGGCCCGATCACCGAACTCCAACTCCTGAAAGGCTTGACCCATTAGTAGTAAGGAGAGGAGAAGCGGTTGAGATAGTCGATAGAGTCGTCCATAGAATTGAGTATCCATCGAAATGGCATCCGATCCTTAGTAGGCTACGTATGTGTAGCTGATACAGCATCATTCCGCCCTTCTTTCCCCTGAGATCACAACGCAGACGTTGGACGTGTCACGGATAGAGGTTTAGGCAATCAGTGAATGAATGATAGTCACGTGACCATTTGTCTATAAGGGCAACACAACACAATAGCTTCATGTTTTCTTTTCTTTTCCTCTCTTTAGCTTAGTCTCTTGGTGATAGACTACCTAATCAACTATTGATTCAGCTGAGTCCCTTTACAGGACGAAGGCAAAGGTTAATAAAAAACAAAACAGAACTTAGTTCCCTAACTTAGAAATTCATTCAATGGGTTTTATTCAAGGCGGTTCATTCCTGAGAAGAAGTGAAATAACACTTTGTTTTTATTTTTATAATGTAAACCCCGCAAATGATTTACAACGTGACTACACATATATAAAAGTCCACAGCTGTGTGCATACCGTTAAAACGTTTACTTTCAGATATGGGATAGCTGTCGAGACGATGGCGCTCCTATACAGTACTATTCTGCCCTCAAAAGAGGAAGTGCTGCATCCGAGTCGATATACCACCTTGCTGGGAAGTTGTACCTTATCAGGTATACTGTCCAGATGGAAGAAGTTAATAGGAAGGCCGGTGGGGCCGAAAGGTTCTGTCATTGTAGACCTGCCAAATTATCAATGGAGCCATGCCGTGAAGTATTGACAGAGTGTGATGCTAGCAAAGACTGGAAGTTCCGCACGTTTCCACTTCATAATCTTCTAGGAACTAAAGTATTGGGAACTCCTTAGCACGCACCGTGTTGGAAGAAGACACTCCGACTAGTCGACATAGATTGGCTTCGAGATTACATTACGGGGTCAGATGTTGTTTTCCTGCTTCAGGACACATCGCTATGGCAACAGAGGCTTTATGGCAATTTACCCAAGCAACCAGTGGCAGAAGTCTCCTTGGTATGGTTGTATTGCTAATCAATATCAATACAGATTCCGCAATGTGGAATTCCTCAAAGCCCTTGTGTTACGAGAAGGCATGGAAGTGAAAACTGCCATTGAACTTGACTCACCTTCTGCCAAAGATAGCAGTTGGCGTCGCTTTCGAATCTTCTCTATCAGTCACCAGGAACCTGGTGGCCGTTGTACCAACTTTGTTAGGATAGACACTTCTATATCCCAAGGTAAAGCTCCCATATCGAACCCAGCCCTACTTATCTTAGACTAACTAGGGATAGGAGAGTTCCCGCTTGATTCGAGCCTCTGAAGCACGCAGTCGTGGGCGGCCTCTGGAGTCAAAGTCTGGCCAGGTGTGGGCTAAATCATGGACCGGCCTTTCAGAAAATCGACAGTGTCGAATGCCTCTTAGGGATGCGTAGTGCCTGCTGTGCACTGTCGCTTGCTGAGCCATCTTCCCAACATACCCAGTCATAATACCCGATACACCCCGCCGTCCTCGATGGGTGTCTTCAAACTACATCACCACCTATGCGGACTGGAGATAGGGATAACTTATCAATATCAATGCTTCTTTCTGCAGGTATCGATTCCCTAATCATCAACCCTACAACTGACTGTTCTATGGAAGGTCTGGGCCTCTTACTCCGGAAAAGGCCAACCAGATGATCCACAGAACTACGTCGCAAATTACTCCATTTATGCCACGGTGACTGGATCCATGCTTCTTGATGTTCAAGGCTTTCGATGCCAAACTTACGATACAGAAAACATGGGCGATGTGGCCCAAGCATACGCAGCATCTCTCTGGTTGCCCGATATCACGTTGCCCGAGGTTTTCGCCCTATATGTACTAGGAGATAGGCATAGTTCGCATGGAGTGATACGGCTACTCGCCCACAAAAAAGCTCCAAATCGGGCGTTGGAAGTCAACGTAGGCCCAGGAGATGCGTCCAGCCTGTGGTTGACAACTTTTGATAAAAAGGCCAAGCACAGATTGTCGCCTCTAAGTTGCCGAAGAAGATACGCTTTCAAAGACAAATACCTTGAGTAGCAAAGGTATAGCAAATCTAAGCGTCGAAGAGTTTGGCCTCATCGTTATCAAATTTGCTCATGATAATCCCGATGCACATCTAGACTCCATTTCCAAGCAAGCACACCAACTTGCAAGCCCAGGTAATTTCGTTCTATTTATCAATCAGCACATATATCCTTCGAGTGAGGGTGAGTCTTCGGATTCAGGCGTGGTCATCAACGCAGAAAAATCGGTAGACAATGGCCGCATAAAAATCTCATCGGCAAGGCTAGGTTCCAGTCACCAATTAAAATACAATCCCACAGTGCCCTCTCGATGTACCTATGTCTTGTTGAAGAACTAACTGCGCAGTAAGAGGAGTCCAGGTGCATCAGCATAACCCAGTTCAGATCGGATCATCTTCTTTCTCCAAAGCTTGTTGAATATCTAACATCCACCAGGTATGATGTTGTGGAGCGCTTACCTCCTTTCTCCGATCTGTGTAATGGACGGCTCGCCCCAGCGAGGGATGAGGCCTCATCTCCGCTACTCGCCAACGCCACGGAAAATCAGACGGAGGGGACTAAGTCTCTGACTTTCCAACATCACCGAGGATTGATCCACTCAATGAGGCCCATAATAAACCCTTAGCCAGGCGTCAGCCTCGACACTCTTTACATCATGCGGATAGAATGTGTCTCTCTACAAGCACAGAAACTAGGCTCCTTCGATGGTGTTACATGGGGCGAAGGATCTAAAGACCCTGCATTCCTTGATGATCACGAAGTCGAGGCTGAGGTCATGGCAATGGGCTTGAGCTTCAACGTAGGTCAAGCCAATATCCACAGCGTAACCTGTTAACATGCTAATATTATCAAGGATGTGGCCTGTGCTATGGAAATTGTTCCTGAAGATTCACACTGACTTGGTCATGAATGTGCAGGCATCGTACGCCGGGCTGGTAACCGTGGGGGTAACTATTAGGCTAGAGACCGTGTTGTCGTCCTCCAGAAGGGCTCTATGGCGAACAAAGTCAGAGCGCCCACTGAACGGGTGTATCGTCTTCCATCATCAATGTCTTTTCTTGTATGCGCATCCCATCCAATACTGCCTCCGCCAGAGGCATACTTGCTAATCGACATTCTCACTTCTAGGGTGCTGCTACCATTCCTGTGGTCTGCACTACAGCGGTTTACGCGTTGATTAATATTGCGAACCTTCAGCGTGGACAGGTAACTACGATACCTATATAGTACAAACTGGCACCTTAAATAACCCATCACTATAGTCTGTGCTGATTCACTCAGCGGCCGGTGGCTTAGACCAGGCGTGTATACAAATTGCTCAACATGTGGGCGCAGAGGTGAGCGGCGTGCTCCTTCTGATCATATATATAATTTTCTAACCAAATATCGAAGATCTACATTACCGTTGGCACAAACGAGAAGGGCCACATTTGCAGTCGCTGTGGTCTTCTGAGAGATCATGTTTTCTCCTCCACGAACCCCCAATTTGCCGACCAAATAAGGAAACAAACTGGTAGGCGGGGCACTGATTTGATTATCAATACCATCATTAAAGACCTGCTTAATACATCTTGACGTCTTCGCGCAGATGGCAGAACTATGGTTGAGCTTGGAAAGAGGGACATTGCCGACCGATCTTTTCTCCCAATGGATCCTTCGATCGGAACTGTTCGTTTAGGGCCGTCGATATGTCCCACATCCATGTCCCAGATGGGTTGATACAGAGGTATGCATGATTACGGCTAGCTCGTTTAATCTTAATTGTCAACTGTAGTGTACTCGCATACATGTTCCGCTTGGTCAATGATAGTCACATTACTCCTATCTATCCTATTAAGACATTCTACCCAAGTTATATCCAAGGTGCATTTGCCTTCGTTCGGAGCGGACAACATATGGGTAAGTTCATTATCAAAAATGAGGCTCATGCACCGGGGCCGGTCTCTGTTCAGCCTCACACGCCCCGTGCTAACCCTAGATTCTACCGCTTCATAGCTAAATGTTGGAGGCCTGAGAGGGCTTTGCGGAAGACTGGCAATTTACACTAGCAAAGAAGCTTGCCGTCTTGTCTCGCCTGGGTTTCAAAGATAGCCGGTCCCAGGATGTCATAGAAAATTGCCACAGTCTTGGATGCATTGTCAAGGAATTCGTTGGGGACGTCACGTCTCCCGCAGATGTCCAACGAGCGTTCACGTCGACAATACCAGCCATTCGAGGCATATCATTCAAGGCCCCATGGTCCTCCAGGTATGTCAGAAAAAAAATCACAGACTCCCTATCTCTTCCTTTATAATATCAGTGCTAACTAAGGAACTCTCTACTAGGACAAACCGTAAGAATTAATGAGCGTCGATGACTTCCATACCACACTTGCCAGCAAAGTCACCGGCACATGGAACCTTCATAATGTGGCCATGGAGCTGGGTCTGACATTTGGTTTCTTCACCATAGTTTCCAGCATGTCTGGAGTTATTGGTCAGCGTGGTCAGGGTAATTATGCTGCGGCGAACGTCTTCATGGATTCTTTCGCACGATACCGTCAATCTCTCGGACTGGCCGCCAATTCGATCGACCTGGGAGCTGTCGCCGGGGTAGGCTACATAGTACGGCAAGGGCGCATGGAGCATCATTTCGGCTGGAACCAGCGGATGAAAATTAATGAGAGAAGACTTGGGGAAATTCTCGAGGCTTCTACCCTTCAGCAGACTTCCGCTATGAACCCACAGACCGTTTCCCAACTGCTCACCTTCAGATCCCGCAGCCAGCCAACTCAGACTTGCAAAGAGATAGTCACCTTCTCTTGCTTATCAACAAAGACAGCGATAATGACAATTCAAGAAAGGAAGCAGTTATTTCGAAGGGCTCAGGGAGTTCTCCGCCAGCAACCCTGACGCCAGTTTATCCGTCTTAATAGTCCATATGCTAGAGATTCCCAACGAAAAGCTTCACAAGATCATGCGGCTCGAAAACCCTCTCAACCCGCTTAAGGCCTTATCTACCTATGGCTTGGACTCTCTGAATGCCGTAGAACTCCGCAATTGGATGTCATTGGAGCTGGGCATTGGAGTCACTGGTTCGTCGTACGGTCTGTGCGAAAAATGATACCCATAAAGTCGTCGATGGAGCAAAGTCTGAGAAATCTTGATCTTTGTTTTCCATGTATTCGTCTATTGCTGTTGATGAACTTTGTTTGAACATGTTGAAGTTTACCGAAGGAAGCCAGAGAGCTCCTCCAACACTCAATGTCTAATACGAGCTGATTGACAATTTGTATCTTTTAATACGAAAGAAAAGCGAAAGGGAAAAAAAAAAAGGATCAAATAAAAGTCTTCTTGCAATCGTAACTGTGTTCGATCTAATTGACCAGATAAAACTCCTGGAAAGACCAGTGTTCTACTAAGCCATTATTTTGTAGTTATCTTCCATGTCTGTCTTTTTCCCCGTAATCGTTGAACTGGAATTCTTCACCTCTCGAACCCGAGACAGCAGCTTAAAGATCCAGCGCAGAATTCGCTTTGAACAAAAACATGTCAATCCAGGCTGCAAAATACATCTATTGCTCTATTATTATTATATAAAGTCTATACTCTAGAACCACAACCATGCAAACCAAACATACAGCAAGAGAGCAAAGAAAAGCAACCCAACAACCAATCACACGCAAAGGTCATACATCTCCTGCCGAACCGACTCCATCACATTCAAAATAAACAAGTCCTCCACAACACCCACCTGCCACGTAAACGTCAACACCAAACACCCATCACCCCCAGAAGCAACCGAGACCTCGAACGCATTCCCCGTAACCGACGCGCTCTGGGAGAAAACAACACGTCCGATCCGTGCCATCCCCTCTGCAGCCTTACCCGCAGGGAAAGCCCCGATATTCGACACCTCGAAGGTAGTCCCTCGGTGATGACCTACCTTCGACAGATAAAGGTCCTTATGGTAGTCATCTACGTACCTAAGAAGGTTGACAGAAGCGTCTCTGCCTTCCTTTCCAAGTTCTTTTGCGAGTGTGGCCCGGGACCGGACGGCCTCTGACCAGGGGAAGGAGGCGGTGTCACTGAGGTCGTTTCGGGCGAAGCCTTCGATGTACTCTTGTACCCAGACGCCCATTGTATCGTCCGTGATGGGGGGTGGGAGGAAGCGACGGGTAGAGATCGCGCTGGTACACGCGACCTTTGTGAAAGTTTCGGGGAGGTGGGTGAAGAGAGCGCGAGCGATGAGGACTTGCAGAGCGGTTGTGATAGTGGACTTGTGCTCACGACTGCGTTCTCTGAGCGTTGAGGAGATGTGCTGCGGGAGGACGAAGTGCTTCGCCTTAGTCTCCAACGGGACTTTGATCTCCGAGCCGGTCCATAAACCCGGGTCCCGGGGGTCGTAGACCTTGGCTTTAAACCATTGAGTCGCCAGGTACGAGATGGACACTGGCTGGGGGTGGATGGCCTCCCCGGGTGGAAGAAGTGGTGAGTTAGGAGAGGGAACCACCTCCTTGACGTCGTCGGCGGTCAATGATGACAGGGATTGCAAAGCCTGGAGAAATGACTTGTGGAAGACCTTCCCTGATGTGCCGTCGGAGATAGCATGGTGGAATACGAAGACGACAGTAAGCCGACTTTCGATATCATCGGCATCATCGGTTAAAACGACGAGTCTCCAGAACGGCAGCGGGAGCTCAAAGCCGATGTTGTGCTCGATGTTCAGCAGCGCGTCTAGCTCTTCGTCCTGGTCATCTGCACCTGGGAAGCCGTGCTTACGTTCCTGGAAGGAAACTGATTGGCTCAGGTCGATATTCGGAAGACGCACGAAGTAGGGTTCCTTCGTCTCCTCGCCGATGGGAACAGCTGTGAGAATTGGGTGCTGCCCAATGAGTATTTCGCAGGCCTTGAAGACATAGGCTTTGATTGGGAGGGTAAATGTTCTGGGAAGTGTGTAAGTGGCTGCTACTGCTACGTTGTGGTAGAACTTTAGATGATGGCGAGCAGTGGAGCATCGCTCGAGGCGACCGACCTGCTGGGTGTCAATTTGGGAGCTTTTTGCTACCTGCTGGGCATTTACTGACCGGCCGGAGCTTTAGCAGTTGATCCATAGAAAATATGTTGTATCAATACTCAATGCGTGAAGGAACTGCGGATCATGGAAGCCTAAGCGATACACAGATTAATACAACATATTGATGCACGTGACGTAAGCATTGCCCTAATATAGTATCTCGTGTGTGAAGCCAAAATACGAGATCTTGCCGCCAATTGAATTATATTTTTGTTTTATCTTGGACAAAGCCCAGCCTGTTCGGTTTGTGGCTAGCTGCAGGATGTAAAGAAATAAATTATATACAATAAACTTATCACAGGACAACAGAATCATCACTCATGACCATAAAGCTCTTTTCTTCCTTATATAGAGAGGATAAAGAAGGAAGAGAAAGGAAAAGAGCCACCGGCTCATTTTTTTTCACCCAAATTTTGGGAAAGGCCCACCTAGGACAGGGTTTACAGCATAGCAATTCCACCGACAACAGCGGCACCCAACATTCCCCAAGCGGCGGTTTCCAGAGCGACCGCACCAGCAGTAGAAGTAGCGCTACCGGAGGAAGTAGTTGAGGACGAAGAAGTAGACGATCCGCTTTGTGCTTTGCCATCAGCAGTAGACTCGTTGGCATTGCGCTTTGCTGCATCCTCGGGGAATGAGGTCGCCTTAACACCGGTATTATTCGAGCAAGAAGAAGGTTCGGAGTAGTCCGTGTTCGTGAATTGAATGTCAGCGCACTAGAATAAAGCGTCAATCTCGTATATCATAGTAATCGCAGTTTATTAGAACGAAACAGGTAGCACATACCGCGTAGAGACCACCGCTCGGGTCACCGTTACTCTGCACCTGCAGCGTTGCGTTCATCCCTTCCGTCAATTTTACGCCGACCACGGACTCCTCGAAAGTGACATTAGGAAGGCAGAAAGATCCCAAGCCCTCCACTCGGAAAGTCGGGTGGAGAGTGATGTTATAATTGGTGCCAGGGTCGTTCCCAAGAGCGAGAAGTACTTCCACGGCTGTCTGAGCATGGCCCATTGTCAAGGCGACAGGGAAGTCACCCCCAGAAAGGGAAATCTTGGTGCGCTCCGAGGATTGGGACATCCCACCACAGGGAAACTGGTTCATCTTGTCCTCACTGGAACCACGGCTGGTAGGGTAGTTCAACTTGAAGTGGGCGGAAACCAGGGGCGCAAGAGACGCCAAGGAGAGGATTGAGAGCTTCATGGTCACTATGGGAGTGGAACGAGGAGAAACAAGAATGGCTTAGAGGTATATAGAGTGAGAGAAAAGAGTATCAAGGGAATATAGGAGAATTCATGGTACTATATAGGTAGTATGCGCGGTAGCCATAGCCAGGAGCCGCGGACCTGGGCCGGTAACTTCGGCATTTTTCCCCATAAATATTAGAAGTATTATCGATTGAAATTTTTACTCGATATTAAAGTGTCGGGTGTAAGTTCCACACTATGTAAACATCATAGACGAGATATGGGGAGGCTCCTTTGAATCCAGTCCAGACTGAAGCTGAATGTAGGATTTAAGACACTAAGACGAAAAGGGTTAAGAAATGTGCTCATATCTTCTCAAGCTTTGCAGCTTTTCGGGGTGGAGTCCTCCACGTCGGCAAGCTGGCCCAATAAAATCAAATCCAGTGGCATTCCAATGCCTGAGGCACCGCCACTTCCCCTCCAACCCCGGTTAAAGTCAATTGGCTGCATATGATCTCAGGTACTACTTCTTCTAATAATCATAAATCTTGATAATAATGGAAATTCCATGGAGAAGGGTATATCGAGTGTTACGGGCGATAAAGGACGCACCACTTAGGAAGAACTTGTTCGAAAAGGACACATGATAATAACAACTGACAGAGGTATCATGAACAGGTAATCGAAATGCCTTAAATCCCACGCTAAATGTATGCAATGCTCCCTTTTAACTCCAAACCCGTCATGACATACGAATGTCCAAATTCCCAACCTCAGAAAGCATAGGGAAACCTCCCTACAATAATGAATATGCCATCAGTGGCCATGCTCATTCCATTGGATATACCGCCCCACGGCCAGTTCACCTAGAAAGGCGCCACCCAATACAGAGCAGAAGTAGCCAACATTCATAGTCATGACAGCCAACATGCTGTAAAATAGGTCAGTACAAGATCTGAGATAAAGCCACAAGTCAACACATACAGTAGATAGGACACGCCAGTGATCAGGAGAAAAAGAAATGCACGCGGCAGATCGACGCTGAATCTCCACGGCAGGGGATCGTGTGTGACCCGACGCACAACCTTAACTGATTCTTCTACCCCTTGTGCCGATACGAGGGAAGCCACTTTTGCATCCGGGTCGGCATCGATACGTCCAGCCTCTGTGGACTTGCCTGCGACAGTCACGTAGCGCCGATTGAGATGAGCATCCAACCAGTGCTGCTCCATGGCAGCCTTGAACGCAACCAGGAGTCGGCTAATAATCGACAAGACAATCAGGAAGATGCAAGTGCCAGCGTACGCGCCACTGGATGCGGGTGTCCATTGCGTTGAGAATAAGGGCGTATTGTGTGCATTAAAGAAGACCATTGTCATCGACATGGATGATGAGGAGGAAGAGGAAGAGTGTGACGAGTGATCCATGCTGCTCATATCCATGGTGACGGCTTGGAGGTGATTATCCAGTTGACTGTTCGGCTTGCGATAAGTGTACCCCTCCGTATCAAAAGTTCACGACTTAAACTTTTCTCAATGGGTTCGCGCAATCGTTGTTGTCATTCTTGTCAAGGAATGATGTCGGGAGTGTGGAGGGAGGAAGGGAAGGATAAAAAGAGTGAAAATGGAGACCCAGCGTAGCGGAGAGACGACATGATGGTAAGTGACGGCGTTGGATCTTTATTTATTAAAAGTTGAGACAAACCCATCAGCTTGAATGCGGTCCAGAGCCAAGTGTCACACCAGCGGGCACAAGGGTGGAGACGTGAGCACATTTTAGGAGCCCCAGGCCAATCACCGCCCGGAAATTAAGGCTCCATCCGCAAACATCTATGAGCAGATTATTAGTCTTCGAATTCTCCTTGGAAAAGAAAGGGAAAAAAATTTAGATCATATCAATTTCATAGGGAATTAAATCAAATCATTAGACAACACGCGTTAATAATTACTTAACTCTCTGGAGACGTGATCAAATTCTATCCGATAAGCAATTTGAATCTTTCCGGTCTCTTCTACTTGGCCCAAAACCTCTCCCTCCTCTCTCTCCTATTATCTGCCTTTTTCCTTCGCTCTTCGTTGAACATAACTACCGATTGATTTTCACCGAAAAATTCCCGGCCTTTCAATCTACGCAGATGGATTAGATCCGTATGTAGGCTGCGTACAACTCAATCGGCTACTTTACTGCCACGTGCGAGATTGAGGATGTCATGATACCCCGCAATAATACTACTAATTAAATACATTACTATTATTCCAAAGTCACCTATTTACTCTTACAACTGAAGACCACATACAAACAGCACGCACAACTCCGTTATGTCAATGGGTGGGATGGACATGGGTCCCATGGGCCACATGTCCATGGGTGATGGTGTGCCAGGCCTCTTCTATCTCCAGAAGATGTACTGGGCAGTGGTGGGGAGCGCCATAGCTGCTGGGACAGCAGTCAATGTCTTCAATCATTTGCTCGCTTTCCAAAGGTCAGTAAAGACCCTCCTGTCTTTCAACAAATCCGGTAAAGCTTACCACCAAGTCCAGGCTACGGGACTCTACTCTCACCCCAGCAAAGCCCAAATCACTATTCTTCAACACATGTGCGACTCTGACGGCAATTGTTCGAGAAGCAAGCTACGCTACGTTGCCTCCATGGTCATTAGGCGGCCGCACTTTTCACTTTGCCCCGCTGGGTCCGATATCTATCATTCTGGCCAATTTAATCGTGGTCCTAGTCTTCTGCTTCTACAAGTTAGACACGACAGATCAATGGAAATGGGAAGATGTCGGCTATCGCACCGGATTCGTAGCTATCGCCCAGATGCCTTTGATCTTCCTGCTGGCGGGAAGACAGAATATCATTGGGCTCCTAGTTGGCATGAGTTATGAGAGATTAAACTGGTTCCACCGCTGGATTTCACGGACTCTCTGGCTGACAGCCACTATTCATATGGGCTTTTGGTTCCGAAGCTGGGGACGCTATGACTATATCACGTATCAACTGAAAAATGACCCCTTGTCGCAACGAGGATTCGCCGCATGGTGCATCCTGACCTTCATCGTCCTAACTTCCATGGCGCCCATACGACGACTGAGTTACGAATTTTTCGTTCTTCAGCACTTAGTGACGTTTACAGGGTTCATTGCTGCAGTTTGGTTGCACGCCGCGGAAGAAGTGAAGGTATGGGTGTGGATTCCTATCGGGTTGCTCGTTTTTGACCGCGTCGCTCGATACGCATGGGCAACATACGCAAATTTGTCCATCTTTCACCGTTCCACCAAGCACGCTCTTTGGGCCAACCGAGCATCTTTCACCCCCTTGCCCGGGAATATCACCCGCATTACAATCGACAACCCAGGCGTCCGATGGGAACCTGGCCAGCATGTTTTCCTAACATGTCATTCGATAGTGCCCTTGCAAAGTCATCCTTTCACCATCGCCTCTATCCCTGAGGACAACAAGATGGAGTTCCTTGTGCGCGCTGAGAAAGGAGGCACCAGGCGATTCTTCCGCTATGCATCCAAACATCACCATGTTCTAGGCTCCGAAGACACCGCCCCCATGAAACCGACCCGCGCCGTGTTCATTGATGGGCCATACGGAAGGATAAGAACGCTCCGTCAATTCGACAGCGTAGTGTTACTTGCCGGGGGCATGGGTGTGACGTTTATTATCCCCTGTCTGCGGGATATTGTGTCCCAATGGAAGATGGAATGTCTAGGATCGTCTGAGCCCACCCGTCTCACTCCAACTAAGCGCATCCGCTTTGTCTGGGTGATCAAGTCGCGCGCTCAACTCAGCTGGTTCGAGACACAATTACAGTCCGTGCTAACTGACGTAGAAGAATGCCGGCGTGCTCAACCGGACTTGGTCCGAGAGGTCGAAATGAGCATATATGTTACATGTGACGACAAGCTAGAACCACAGCCACAACCAAGCCATACTCTCTGTTCGCAGGCCCAGCCTGAAACCACGATTGTCAGTGCCCGCCAAATTACAAACCCAATTGAACCTGCAGATACCACCGACGAGAAGCACGGCAAGAAAGACGACGTCTCAATCCACTCCATTTACAAAACCTCGTCAGCAAGCTTCCCGCCAAAGGACGGCTGCCTCCCGGGTGGTGGATGCTGCTGCACCACTGCTATTGAAGATGAAGACAAGGACAGCATTACCGAGCACAAATGCTCCTGCTCTGGCCATGCCCCTACCTCTCAGGCTCCAGATCCAGAGCCAGAAAAGCCAACTGTTAAAGCAGCATCAGCTAAGCCCCGCGAGCTGCCCATGCTCTCTGGTCGCCCACAACCGCGGACCATCATTCGGAAAATCTTAGAAAAAGCCGAAGGCGAAAGCGCGGTCGTAGCCTGTGGACCACAGGGGCTTTCAGATGATGTACGCCGGAGTGTGGTGTATTTGAGTGATGAACGAGCCGTCCATAAAGGAACGGGGGCGCAGGGTATATATTTACACGTGGAGAAATTCGGATGGTAAATATCTGCGTTCTTCAAGGATCTCATGTATGCTTTACGATTGTATATACCTACCTCCTCTGACGAAATGGACATAATTCACTGTTGTTCTACTCTGCCACAAGTCAACCATCCCATATCATACACGATGGCATACATAATTCATCATAACAATTGATGGGTAGCAATTCAAGGGATGGACCCATCCTACTTCATAATAATTTTGTGCCGGGCTTGCCATAGTTAGACTTCTATAACCTTAGGCGGGACTTTCGTCTCAGCATTCGGCCGGCTGGCCTAATGGTAAGGCGTTGCTCTCCTATCGTGATTTCACCATAGTAAAGCAAAGATTCAGGGTTCGAGTCCCTGGTCGGTCGTTTTATTTTTATGCTCTGATAGATTTTTCTATCCATCACGTACTCGTATTTCTTTTCTTATCCTGCAGTCCAGTGCCAAGTATGGTCTGTTATTATTTTTCTTGTTTCCCTGTTCAGGTCCATAGCATGATCCTCCCAGAAAATCAAACATTGTCAAGCATAACGTGACAAGATGGTCATTTTCTAACTGAAAAACAACGGTCATGATTAGGGCCATACACATTGTATGAAGATACAGTATTACAAGGGAGCAAAACCAAGACCAAAGAACAAGTAACCATCCCCAAACCCGTCACATCCCAGGTACACAGTAATCAGCTCTACGGTAAACTAACTAGTAGATTATCCACGTTCTGTAAATCCGACGCGGTTGAGCTAGCTCCATCCGCTAGCAATGGAAAAGCAAATCTATATCAATGAACCCTCGCCCTAGGCATCACCCTCTAGTTTATCCTCTCAACCCAGAACAATATGGCCAGAAGAACAAAGAAGAATAAGGAATAAGGTGCAAGCCCAGTCGGTGCAGACACGGAACGCGTGATTTTTGGTGGTGGCTGTGCCTACAGCACCTTCTTACATAGGGGGCTTGGATCTGATCTGATCAAGATCTGGGAAGACTGCATAATGCTGGTCCGCGGGAAGATCTGAAGGTTTAGATCTTCGCGGTCACTAACGCGTTTTTACTAGAGTTGATATTGGATGATTTTCAGAGGTATTTAATACAGATGGGAAAGGAAACTGGGGTTGGTGGTGCGATTTTGCTGACGCGGTATGATGAACTGTAAGCGCCGATCGGTACCTGACCCAGGTGTACTTTTGTATGGATGTATCAGGTGTACAGTACAAGGGTACCGGGTATCACAGGAAAGAGAGGACTATAAGTATGGCTCTCTGATTTTTGTTGACAAGTTTTGCACAGTCACATTCACTTTACACCTATGGGTTATTTACCTATCCATCATCCTTTCTGTTCTTAAAATAACTGTATTGAATCCAGGTAGTATGCAGTATGGGGCTTGATTCCTGGATCATGCTCATTGGGTAAATCAATCTTGGTCAGCATTTGCCGCGTGACATGTTTTTAGACTTTCCTGCTGAGGGACCAGGCTCACGCCATGAACGCGGTAAGGAGGAAAAGACAATGGATTTGAGAGTGTGAATAAATCAATGTACTTTAATAGAGGTATAGCCCGGGATAGTTCGAGATGGGCAATAAATTGCTGAAAGAAGGAAAGAAAGAAAGAAAAATGAGATTCAATGATGGGTAATTTTTAGGAATGGTATCAGCCGCGGGATCAAACTTACGCCGACGGTAAGGTTCCCGTCCTGACGAGCTCGCGTAACTTAACCGCCACCGTCTCGTCTCGTCTCGTTTTTCTCCTGCTCAACTCTTTCCTTTTCACTTTCTCCCCCCGAGTCTCGTTGCCTTGTGCTCAACCAGCGCCCTTTGTCTTCATCTGATACCGTCGACGGCACCGTCTCAATCATCTCTTTCTTTAATCTAGACGCTTCAGGAAATCCATCCACCATCGATTTCATCAACCCTTTTGTCGTGAACATGGGTCGTACCGTCGACCAGGAAGTTCACGCGGCGTTCGTCGAGTTCCGCGCCAAGGAAGACGATAAGGTGCGTGACTTTGTATTTTCCGTAATATTTCAACACGCCGCCCCAAACGTTCATACTGACATGACAACCTCTCCATCGATAGTGTCTCTCCGTCCAGTGCATCTACTGCCAGCAGATCCGCGCAAAGAACACTTCGCGTCAGAAGCAGCACCTGCTCGAGTGTCCCGGTCTCCGCGGCCATGCGAACCCTCAGGCTCAGGCTCAGTCTGCTCAGGCCGCCCCTAACGGTATCGGAGCGGCCAATGGATATCCTCCAACTCCCAATGGCGCTGCTGCCACGGCACCGGGTGCTGGCCCTGGCCCAGGTGCCCTGCCGACTCCCAACGGACCCATGATGTCGAACGGTGTCAATCCCCATGCTACCCCTATGCAGACGCCGCTGCAGAACATGCAAGGCCGGCCTTCGCTTCCCACTTCCGGTCCTACCGGCTCCTCCGCACCCCCCGCGGCCCAGCAAACTCCTCGTGCGACGCCCAAGTCCAAGCCGAAAAACTCGACTTCGAGTTTGCCCGCCCCACCTCTTGATGATGTCCATGCTGCGTTTGTCGAGTTCCGTGCGAAGGAGGAAGACAAGGTAAGAAACGCCTGCGCAAACGCCATGCCTGATAAGGCCGAGGACCCATGTCTGACTGGGACCCAGTGTCTCTCCGTCCAGTGCATCTACTGCCAGCAGGTTCGCGCGAAGAATACTAGCCGTCAGCGCCAGCACCTCCTTGAATGCCCCACTTACCTCAGCGTCATGAAAGATTCGATCCCCGCCAACAACCTCCTCCACACTTTCCCCGAAGGCGACGTCGCTCGCTCGTTGCAGATCCCCGCGCCTAGCCTCGAGCTGGACTTCCGCATGAGCATAAAGATGAACCCGAAGGTGGCGGTTGGTCAGAGTCTTTGGGGTCAGAGAGACTGGGTGACGTTTGTCGGTGGTCAATGGGCTGGCAGATGGGGCAAGGGTGTTGTGCTGGTGAGTTTGAGGTGCCAACGGTCTTGAGTTCCATATGCTAACTAAGTTTTAGCCCGGAGGACAAGATTCGCAGATTGTGACCAAGGAATCCGCCACTAGCCTTCGCGCAAGCTACATGCTTCAGACCGCAGATGACCCGCCAGCTTATATCATTGTGAAGACCAATGGATGGCTTACCGGCGCCAAGGATGTTCTAGACAAGGTTAACGATCCAGGAGTCGCGGACACGATCAACCCCAACACATACAAGTATCGCATCAATCTCACAATGGAGACTGGTGATGAGCGCTACGCGTTCTTGAACACGTTGATGTGGGTTGGCAGTGGTTGCCGCAGGGGCCACGAAGGTTAGTAGTAGTCATAACGCTGGTTAAGGCTTTTGTTACTGACCGTATTATAGTCATCTTTGATTCATTCCGTGTCAATTAAATCTGCTACTATATTGCAGCTGTTTTGTCGGTTCTTCAGCGAGTAATCTTTTGAGGGGAAAAATTGTGCTTTAGTTTCTTTGGTCGTTATTTCAAGCTGCCTTGTCACTCTATTTGCCCCAGAGTATGTCTTGTGTTTTCCAGTGTTTGAGCCCCATTGGTCTGGATACGTGCTTTTTATCTCAATCACGGGTCCGCTTGATGCGTCTGTGGAGCACCCATGTTCTTTACGATTTCTCTTCTTTCGTGCTTGTTACTACTGTAAGGTATCTCATTTTCTTTGTCTCAAGGTGCAAGACTGGTGAATTACTACTTTTATTTCTGGTCAGCTTCGTCTCAGCAGCGCGATGTGAATATCCTGTATCTCTACAAGAATGAAAACACCCAGTTGAACGGAGATATATAAATCTCTCAGATATAACAAGACCACTGCATTAATTATATAAGACAACCCAGCCGTATCAGAAACAAACCCAATAAAGCAGTTAAATGAAAAAGAGAGAGAAAATAAACCCTTAACTTCATAGAAACAAATAAAATCCACAACTCTACAGATATAGGTATCTAACTCCGTAATACCTACTGACCACCTGTATAGCGTACAGGTACGGGAGTACAAATAGGTATATCCATACCCAGGTACATAACGAGTTGTCCCTTGTTTTTGTATAATACCAAAGAAGCTAAAATCGTAACGCAGTATAGTAATAACCATAAACCTAAAAAAAGAAAAATAGATGAATAAAAAATATTAAACAAGTAAAATAAAGGTAAATTACTAGCTAGCTCTTTAATATATAACTAGATTCCTGGGTTAGTTAGTAAACCAACTCCACCGCCCCCCCCCCATGTATATTCTTATATTCTTCAGCGCACGCTTCTTTTCTCTACTAACAATTACACTGCGTGTGTATACTGTATGTACTATGTATAGGTTGCCTATATAATTGTATTTTTTATACTTGTGGAATTTTATTTCCGGGAGTATCAAGTTGAGTTTCTTGGGTTCTTTTGTTCTATGTTGGATTCTTTGTGTGGGGTTTCTCTTCTTTTCTTTTAATGTGTTGTGCTGCGGTTGTTTGTTTTTATGCTTCAGCTGGGATTTAAGGTGCTGAAGGTGTCTTTGTTTGGTATTAGATGTTTGGGATTTTTTTTTTTTTTTTTTTTTTTTTTTTTTTTTTTTTTTTTTTTTTTTTTTTTTTTTTTTTTTTTTTTTTTTTTTTTTTTTTTTTGAGGATTTAGCTTTATGCTATAGTTGAGTGGTATAGCTAAGTATGTAATTTGCGTGATCACGAGATGTGAGAAGATACATAATGTTATGTTGGCTGTAAGGTGGTGAAAATAAAACATACTGTCATAAATAGAGATCTACGGTTTTACATTCAATGCATGACTATAATACGTAATATCAAGGTATACTGGGGTACGTACGAAACACGAATATAGGGTCGAGATATTGACTCTTGTTTGGCCCCAAGTCCGTATCCATTTCCTGCTTAGAAACCTATATGCGAAATTAGTAACGGGGCCCTAGATTCGGAATGTTGAAGAAAGACCGTACCTTTTTCTGTGTTTCCATCTCCCATACTTTTGTTGCTGCTGCTGCCACTCTGGATAGCGCCCAGAATACCATCTATGTACGGCGCACCGCTCCATTTCTGGTGGGTCAGGACCTCAACTCCAAGTTCTTTCTCCCGTGCCTGGATTTGGCGCACGTAAGCGAGCATTCCTTCGTCCTTGAATGCACGGGAAAGCTCTGTTGTCACGGTGGCGTTGGTGTGTAAGCCGGCAAGGGAGATCAATTGCAATACGAATCTGTGTAGGTTGATTGTTAGCCGGTGTATTGCTCATGTTAGCAGTGTTGCTCACCCGTGGGGGGCAAGGTCCCAAATAAATGATTTGAGGGTTTCCTCAGTGAAACCCTGTCCCATCCAGTTGAATGAAGGGCTCAGGTTGTAGACTAGTTTCTTGCCGGGAAAGGCGCTCCGCACATCTCCTGCCAGCTTGGCGGCCTTCTCAACATTTGGACTTCCCGTTTCAACCCACAGTAGGTCTGCGTAGGGTGCAAATTCCTTGGCTCGCTTGGTGGCTGCTGCGAAGCCAGCCTTATAATGGTAGTAACCTTCCCGGGTCCGGGGGATGTCACAAGACCAGACAACTGGTGTCTTGGTGTAATCACTTGCGAGGGCTCTTCGGCGTGTGATTGAGAGGTCTGGGTTCTCCTGGACTCGCTTGTTGTAGGCATCCTTGACGGATTGGGGGGCTCCCTCTGCCTCGAGGTGTGCGTTGACAGCTATCGGAGTCAGTATTGGTAATTCAGATAGGCAACAGGACATCAATACCCTCATCAAATGTGACGAGCTTGTGGCTCTTCACCCAATCCAGTTCATAGGCGTCAATTTCTGCAGGGGCAGCGCCTTCCCTCTCCATTGCTTGCAAGGTTTCCGCCAGAGGCTCCACATCATCTGTGACACCCAAGATGAACTCGTGGTCGCGCACATCAATAGCACTGCTGAGTAATTTGCCACTCTCCGAATCAGTACGGGCGATGAGCAGGTTCTCAGCACCCATCAGATCCCATTGGAAACGAGCCGCAACAAGCCTGTTGATATGCTCTCCCACGGGCACAATGACTTTGCCAGCGAGGTGACCGCACTTCTTTCCACCATGGAGCTGGTCCTCGAAGTGGACCGCAGCAGCACCATTCTCAGCGAAGAGCTTGGCAAGCTTTAGGACCGCAGAGAGTCCTCCGTGTCTGAAAGGGAGGCAATTAGTTAATGAGTCTCTTGGCAATATTCCAATAACAGTGCATACCCAGTGTCACCGTCTGCGATGATAGGTCGCAGGAAATCCACGTATGGGGTAGAGTTCCGTTCCTCTGGGGTCATTTTCCGCCTGGCGTCCCAATGTTTGCGATCATGTAATTGCTGAGCCTTGAACAATCTCTGGACTTGGTTCGGAACCGTATTGTACGGGTAGTCGCCCATATCTGGCGATACCTCATTGGTGGTCGTTAAAAGAGAAGAGCATGCCCAACCAGAGATATACAAAACTTCTTGGTTCGGAGCTTGCTGCGTCATTTGTACCGGGTCAATGGCGCCCACTGCAAGGACATCGTTAGACAAGGACTGGCCGCTCCATATCGACGGATAAACACATACTGGTATGGACTGGTTTTCCTTCAGCTGCCCTCTCATTCAGCAAGTTGAAAAGCTTCCGCGCCATCAAAGAGCTAGGGTAAGTTTGTTGCAGGGAGCCTCTTTTGCTGACGACGTCCGCGGCCGAATAGGGCCGCTTAATGCCCTCATAACGGGGAGAATTCCACCACGCTTCCACATCTTTGATTTGTTGCTCGTACAAAGCATCCTCATTTACTCCGGTTTTGTCAGCCGTCGACAGCAATTGATAGGAATCGCATGGCAATGCGGTCGACACGGGCGGTTCAACGGCGGGTAGTGGTGGCGCCGACATCCGCGGATAACCGCAAGTGATGGTACGAAGGGCGAGACGTGATGTTGACAAGGGAATCGGCAGGCGTCGAGGGATTCGACGGGGGATTGTTCGAAACATTATCAGTGACTAGGAAGTAAATCGCGATATATGGAGTAAAGAGGAAAAGGAAAGAGAGGGAAAAAGAAGAATGTTGAATGATGTTCAATGTGTTTGTCATTTAAAGCCGGGGTTACTGTTTGCCTTCTCCGCTATAGCCTATTGGGCCGACCCGCCAACCTCGGTATGGGGCTCCCGTTCCCCCGCCATACAAAACCAAGTAAAGTGCCGACTTTCGCTAGATAATATACCTCTGTAGTAGTTACAATGGAACATAATTTCCGTCGTATCACTACATTTTGAGCTATCGAGTGTTTAATAGAGACGTTACACCTTAGATCTTGCAACATTAAATTTGTTCTCAGCAAATGAATACCGTCAGCGACTCTATGGTCACATCCAACTTATATTTATTAGTAGTAACAGCATGGGCTTTAACCAATAGACCGCACTATAAAAAGTACAGACTGCCAATAAACGCACATACATGCTATATAGCTTCCACATAAATGAAAATTTCCAGAGGCTGATTGCGTTTTGGGTAACTTCTTGCTTAACACTGACACCGACCTACCACGCAAGGTGCACCGTGATTCGCTCCAATTTTGGGTTTCAATGCAGTGGTTGGATTATGTTGCAATGGGCTCTATTTTGCTTTTGCTCAGAGTGCGGTCTGACGTACGTACATATGGCCGTCCACCCTACGAGCCCCTCCCGACTCCCTGTATTCTGAGGATCTGGCACAAGTACAAATAACTTTGGTGTTTGTATCGCTTTTCCGAATCTTACCCTGGTGTCACTACTATATTGTGGTATCACCGCCATGTGTGGACTGACAGCCTTCTTCACTGTTGAGGGAGAACCCAGCTGCGAACAATGTTCCAATGACACTTCTCGTCTAGAGCGACAGATGCAGGAAAGCCTGGACCTAGTTAACCATCGAGGTCCGGACGCACGTGGTTCTTGGTTCAGCCCTGATCGTCAAGTTGGTATGCACTCTGCGTTCTTCCAAGAACGACCAGTCGATAGAAATTAATCTAGAATAAGGCATGGGACATGTTCGACTCTCAATCCGCGATTTGAGTCCTGCAGGTAACCAGCCTTTCCACGACAGCGAGGACGCTATTCATGCTGTCGTCAACGGAGAACTCTATTACCACGAGCAGTATCGATCAGAACTGGCCCAGGAGTACAAGTTCAAAGGTAACAGCGACTGTGAGATTGTCATTGCGCTCTACCAGCACTACGGGATCTCGTTCCTCAACAAATTAAGGGGCGAGTTCGCTCTTGTGCTTTATGATGCGAACCGCAACCTATTCCTTGCGGCCCGGGATCGGTACGGCATCAAATCGCTGTATTATACTCTCGTCGGTAATCGGCTTTTAGTCGCAACGGAAATGAAATCGTTCCTGCCTTTTGGTTGGAAGCCAGAGTGGGATATCACGAGTATCAGGGAAAAGTCCTGGCTATTTGACTCACGAATATTTTTCAAAGGAGTGCATAGAGTATGTACTATGCATGGCTTCCTGGGCTATAATACGTCGATGCGTTTATTAATGTTGTTTGAATCTAACTATCCAATAGCTCGCTCCCGGTCAGTATATGATCAGTCAGAGTTTCATGCCCCCTGAGGTGAGAACGTACTGGGACACTGAGTATCCAGATAAAGTAAGGCCACGCCCAAACTAGCTTGTTTACCACTTAGGTTCTAAATAGCCATAGAAAACGGTATACCCGCAGTCCGAAGATGAAGCCATCGAGAGAGTTAGGGAGCTCATGCTTGATGCTGTTCGACTCCGACTGCGTGCCGATGTAGGAGTAGGTATCTATTTGAGTGGAGGCCTAGACTCGTCTGCCATAGCAGGAATGGCTGTAAAGCTTGTCCGGGAAGGAAATAGACTTGGAAATGACATGAGTGGCGAGCGTGCTAAGATTAGCTGCTTCACGGTCCAATTCGAAAAAGACAGTGGGTTCGACGAGTCAGGTACGTCATGGGTATACGTATCTTTTGTAACGAGGATAGCTTCTGAACAGATCTAGATATCGCGCAGCGAACGGCCGAGTGGTTGGGCGTCGAATTTCATTCTGTATACATGGATGAGGAGGCTATTGCTTCGAGATTCGAGGACACAGTCTGGTACAGTGAAACGCCAGCCCCGAATGTCAATGGAATGGGACGGCTGGCGGTAGCTGAGGCCGCTCATGCCAATGGGAAAAGGGTTATTCTTACCGGTAAGTGATACTATCCGAGGTAAATTCAATGTCGGCTGTGTTACTAATTTTTTGTTTGATAGGCGAGGGTTCCGATGAACACTTCGCAGGCTATCATGACTTTCTGCCTAATTTTCTTCTGGAGCCTGACTTTTCATGGCCACCATCCTTGGCTAAGCATGGTGATATTGCGGATGCTTGGAAAGTTATGGAGGAAAGAAACCAAATAATCCCGACAGACATGGCCGATACGTCTGCGCCAACAAAGCGTATGCTCAACAATACCACCTTATACAGCCGTCTAGGCTCATTTAACGATTTGCCATACCTGTCATGGACAGATCGGTTTGCGCTCAGAACGCCAGCCACGGCATTTGCAGAGAGCTTTGGCGCACATGTCCTTAACAAAATGGTAGAGAAGTGGCATCCTCTTAACTCGGTACAATACCAATGGACGAAATCCGTGCTCGCGAACTATATCCTCCGCTGGGTGGGTGATAATATAGATATGGTCCACCAGATCGAGACGCGACCGCCATTCCTAGACCATCATGTTACAGAATACGCGAATAATATCCCACCAAGCCTCAGAATCAAATACGATCCTGCGAGTAAAACCTTCCGCGAAAAAAGTATTTTGCGTGAAGCAATGAAGCCCTTTGTCACAGAGGAAATCTATAACCGTACAAAGCACCCGTTTGTCGGACCATTTACGTACCAAGCGGATGGCCCCGTGCACAAGGTCTTGAAGCGGCTGTTGACACAAGAAAATGTTAATCAGCTGGGATTTCTCGATTGGGACCGGGTGCAAGGACATCTTGCAAAGGCATTCCGCGACAAGGATGGCTTGTGCTTCCAGAGAGCATTCTGCGCGGCCCAATACGTTGTCTTAGGCCAAAAGTTCGGTGTCAAGAAGGCCCTAGATCCCGGGTGCATCCATAAGCCAATCAAGGAGGTAACAAGCATCTCCTAGAGTTTCAGTAACGCCTGATGGTCCCCCTTTAGGCACTTTTCTTCGATCTAGGAGATAGTCAAGCGTTTGTAAAAATGCAAGAGAAGCGTCCATGTGAGCATCTGAAGGGCTAGCACCCTCGTAAAATTGTCCGCGTCATCCATGACAATAACGGATCTTACAGTACAAATGGGGATCCCAACAATACTGTGACTCACTGTACAAAAAATGAAGTCCGTAAGGGTTGACCCCATGACTTATCAGTGGCGTAGGTCTGCATTTTGTTGGCGCAGGCTACTGAATACGGTGCACTAGAAATGAGAACCTGCGGTTCTCGAATATACCTATCTGCTGTATGTACGGAGTATGTACCTCGAATCCTAGGTCCAAGACACACTGAAGTGAACCGATCAGTTGATATGTTTTCACCGGATGAATGTCACCAGAACCTGACGACTCACAATGTGTAGCTATTCCTGACAACTCCATCTGTCAGCTGACCTGGCGATCCTTGCGGCTTTACAAATCCCAAACGCGTAGCAGTTGTACTTCATGATGGGCTCTAGAAACTGGATGTATTGTACAAATGAAATATGACGGATGTATCATTGAGACAATGACCATTCTGAACTCTTTGAATATGTTAACGTGTCATATTCTAGCGATGACGGCGCAGGTCTCTTGCCCAAGGCGTCAAGGGCGTCAAGGGTGATTCCGTTCTTGGTTGGACACGAAGGGCTTTGTCTAAATATTGAAGTGCCCATAGCAACCGATAAAGTTCATAAGTACCGTCTGTGAGATATTGACTTTGCATGTTAGGTAAACTTCCCTAGTAGATTAATGTTGGGGAAGCGGGGAGCGGGGGAACGTGGAGAAGAAGAACGTGGGGAAGAGGTATCCGGAGAGACGATCAATCAGTCTGAGGGAATGTATCCGTTGTCGGGTAATTGATCGATGATATTTGTCGATCATTTGAATTTCATAGCCAGTGTGAAACAACGAGAAGGTATTAGAAAACGCCTCCTAAGAAGGTAGCAATCTGATGGAAGAGACAATCTACTCCTTAGCGTTTCCTCTGATCAAGATTGTCAAAGAGTTGCCAAACCTGTTATCATGGAATACTCGGTGTCCACGGAGATGTGCCGAAGTCCTGGCCACATATGTCCGGTACATAGTTTCTCTTGGCCGGTACCTAGAGCGTTCTTTTCAGGCTCCTGCAGATAGTGGATTAGGTCATGTGGTCAATCATTGCCTGGTGGAGACCTGCATTTATCTCATTCACTCAACTTTTGCTTTTCTGTTGGAGGACCTAAGAATAATAATAATATTAATCATAAAGGATTTATAGTGCCTCACCTAAGTTTCTCCAAATTTCTCCGCATCTCTTACCCTTCGAGCTGTTTCCATTAATTGTAGATGAGGCCTTGTCGCTCTAAGTAAATGTTTGAACCACAGTCGATGAGTTCCTTGTATTGTTACACTTCTATACAAAAGGGTGTTTATCGCCTGGTTATACACGATTCTCAACCATGGAACTACAAGCCAAGTTAAGTTTCAATGTCACTTCACGAATCAGTAGAACCGGGGAAAGAAAATCAGTCTTATGATGGGGGTTCCATGCATTGACAGGTTGCCGGTTTCCGCTAGGACTTAAAATAGTTACACATGGCCGACAATGATTCGAATTCCATGAATCTGGAACAACAGGTTACTAAACAGGTGTGGTATTACTATTGCTGTATCACGTGTCCCATGATCACGATATACACCTCACTCTATAACTTAGTAGTAGGTAAGAGACACCTTTACAAATCCTGGTACAGTACCAGTAAACCAGGTGTCATCCAAGGTTAAAACCTGACACCCGACATCTTGGAACTTCTTTCAAGCGTAAACTTGGAAAAAGGGGGAGGAGAATAAGAAATAAAAGATTAATTAAAAGTACAAAAGGTCTAACAACCATTTCTGCCACACATTCAATAATCCATGCATCAATATTGTCGCACATGGCGGTTGTGATGTGGGGAGGGGTTGGTGGTCTACGAGTTGGCCAGATGTACAGTATAGTAGGATGTATGTATGTACAGTACTTTACAAGTTGTTGGCCAAGTGACAGCGGTACTATCAACCATTCCTAAATTAAATAATTAACTCCGTTCATCGGAAGACCTATCGAATCCGAAGAGGGGGATTTTCGCTCCACGAACCAACCACCTGCACCTGAATCGTCATCTTCGATTGATAACTCCTCCGAGTGGCGTCGGTCCATCCTATCACTGATTCATGACGATTTCATTATCAACCGACCCCTTTCTGCCATCTATATAAGTTCCCATAGCTTTAATTCTTGCGTCTTGGCTCTTCCATGGCTAACCGACGGATGGGATCCCCGCTGAGACTAATTACGAGGTGAGTGTCCACTTTCCTTCTAGTAACGCCCCCCCACCTCCTCCATTAATGAGAGATACAGTGCAAGAAAAGAAAAGAAAACATACCTTTCTCCAACCGGTGCCGATGGGGACTCGGTTCTTGTCTGAGCTCTAGCCACTGGATTCGGCGTCGAACCCGCGCCTTCCGCCTTGCTCCAGTTGTCTCCGCAATCCTGCTGCCCTAGTGCGACTCTTATCACTGATGCGGGTTTCTCCTCACCGTTCAGGCTCTCATTATCTATCACTTGGAGAACTCTAACCCCTTCCCTATCTATCCCACTTGCTTTCCGTTAGATGCGGCTAACCCTTATCTGTTTACTCTCATCTGGATCCTGAGTTGAAGCCCATCATCTCTGTGCACACTGACTTGGACGCTCTTCTGTCATTGTTATTGTCTCTTTTGTTTGTACAACTCACACCTCCCCCGTCTTGGCACCGTTGTTGCCCTTCTATACCCTATTTTCACTGGGGACAGGTCCCATGCCATCACTGCTAATTTGGTCGGGCATGGAAAACATCAAAATCCCTTCACCATCCACCATCTTAGACCCCCAGCCCGCCATCCCCTCTACTAGTGGACTTTCTAGGCCTCTCAGATCTCCCACCACTAAGAAGCCAGTATCAGGAGAGACCGCCACAAACGCCGCCATCACTGGAAAACCCAAGCAATCAAAAAGCCGTAACGGTACGGTAGCACTAGTTCTTTAAATTATTTAGGAAAGAGAAGGATGCCGAACAAGCAAAAATGAAAAGAGAAGAAGGAGAAAAGAGATCTATAAACGCGCAGTGCGCTGACGTTGTCAACTCTTTCAACATTCAGGTTGTATCACTTGCAAGGCGAAGCGGTTAAAATGCGACGAAACAAAGCCAACCTGCTTTCAGTGTAAGAAACGAAATGTGGAATGTGGAGGATACAAAAAGGACTTCAAATGGCGTCCCTTCGAGGAAACCAACGTCGCCGGGAGAGTGTCTACTGCGAAAAGCAAGAAAGGTGAGCAATAATTTCCCCAACGGATTTCACGAAGTAACTGATGATATGGTCGTATAGGGACCCCGTCGCCTCCTAATAGAAAGGCGAACCTAAGTTTTTCAACTTCTCCAGCTACAGAACACTCAACAGCACAAGTGAATAATCAAACAGCTGCTCCACAGCCTCTTCCATCGGAAACTAGAAATCTTGCCCAACCCCTTACCCTTGCCTCTCAATTGAATGATTCTCCCCTAAGTCAGTTGAGTAGGCGTCGCGTTACACAGAAAAATCCTACTCTCTGCACAGACGACCTGCTAGACGATACGAACTTGGGACATATTGATGAAGATATATTCGTGCCATCTTTGGCAGAAATCGCACCATCAGATGATTCTCCATGGCCATCAGATATCTCACTCCCCACAGTTGAGTTTGATACAAGCCCTGGAGAGACTACACTCGCGGTCCACGGAAAAGAGACCATCGATGAGTCCGATGACTTTAGCTTCGCTGCCTTGCTAGAAGGTGATAATGACGATATAGAAGAAATCGTGCGACAGTCCAGCCAGCTTAGCCCAGGTTTGTTCGACTTCGCAGGAACGAGCGTGTCCCCACGGTCTGGAGATGCGAACATTAGCCTTGGTCTATTCAGAGAGCCTACTATCGCTGCTGGTAGCCCTGAGAGGTTGATCTTGCACTTCGACCGATACACATGTGGAATTCTGTCAGTGAAAGATGGCGCCCATGAAAACCCGTGGCGGACGTTGGTATGGCCACTGGCTAAGGACACCCCAGCCTTGTACCACGCAATATTTTCTCTATCGGCCTTTCATTGCAGCAAGAAGAACCCATCCTTGAGGGTTCACGGGGTAGATCACATGCGTCGAAGTATCACGTACATGGTGCAGGACATACAAAATATGAGAGCCGATGCCGCTTTGGCTACAAGTTTAGCCCTAGCATTTGCCGACACATGGGACTCACACACTCGTTCATGTATCCAGCACCTACGAGGAGCCAAAGCATTAGTGTCGCAAGTGGTAGGACTCGGATTACAACCCGGTTTGTGCGCAGCGGATCTAGATAGGATTCGGTTCCTCTACAACACTTGGTTGTATATGGATGTGATTGCACGCTTGACATCTCTGGAGGAATCTGGGGATCAAGATATTGATTTATCCATCCTGCAGCTTCCTAGGGATGCGGTGCACGAGATTGACCCTCTTATGGGCTGCGCCACTACACTTTTCCCACTCATAGACCGTGTTGCTCAATTGATTCAACGAGTGCGCAGGACGAATTCCAACTCGATATCACTCGTGTCCGAGGCTATTGAGCTGAAACGACGCGTCGAGCAGTGGGAACCCCCGGACTGGTTTGAACCTCCCGAAGACCCAACTTCAGAAGTGCAACATAGTATACAGATCGCACATGCTTACCGCTGGGCAACGATTCTGTATCTCCATCAAGCTGTCCCAGAGATGCCTTGTGAGCCAGCGTCAGAACTCGCCAAGCGAGTGTTACTTCTGCTGGCCACAGTTCCCCCAAGCTCTCGCACAACTATCATTCAAATGTTCCCTCTCTTGGCCGCGGGATGCGAAGCTGATCAGGGGGAAGACAGGCAATGGGTGTTAAGTCGGTGGAAATCCATCCAGACTCGTCTCATGCTGGGCTCGATCGATCGCTGTGTAGACGTAGTTCACGAAGTTTGGGCTCGCCGAGATCAGTTCGAGGCCGAAAAGCAACGACGGCAGTTCCGAGGTGCTGGTCGTTCCAATTCTCTTGACGATCGAGAAACTATTGGAAGAAACGGATTATCTTATGCGAGCATTGCATCATCTGAGGACTTAGATAATCCCACTCGTTTTGCTAAAGAGTCATACAGAAGACCAATCATTGACGACTGGGCGATATCTTCCAGAGGACCGGGAAACCCCCGACGGAGTTCCGCAGTTTCTCCCTTGGAAAACATCGAATTTGAAAAGACAGTGAGAGGAAGACTACATTGGGTAAATGTTATGCAAGAATGGGGCTGGGAAGGTAAGCTTTTCATTCTTTCATTTATCCCTTCACTGTTGGGTTAGAGATTGACAGTACAATCATATAGTATTTCTTGGATGAAGTAAGAAAGACAGAGAAAAGCGCTAGGTGATCTCAGTCTTTATTAACGATTCTCCATCATAGCAAGGCTATCACCAAGGTCCTCACTGGTTTTGATACCTTGAGGGTGTTGCACCGGCGGTTGAGAATGCTGGGTCGCATGGTGCTTGGACGAGCGTGGCGATTGCTCGTCAACCCCGTCCTGGGACGCAGGTTTGCTTCTAGCTAGATAGCTGCGGAGGGAAGCCAAATATGGCTCTAGATCGCTTGTTATCGACACGGTAGCCATGGTTGACAAAGGGCGCGAGGGCTTTTTTGTATGATTCAATTTTTGGACGGCGTTGGCTTGTCTTGGTGCAACTGGGCGTTTACTATCTGGTGTGCAAATCAGCAAGGCGTTTGGTTATTCCAGGAGAAGTTACGGACTTGGGCTTAAACAGAGGTCGAGTGAGGAGCCTCGGGTTGCGATGGCTATTTTTTCTTTATAGGCCGATGGGTGTTGTCCGGGCATTGACGTGGTTTTTGATCGCCTTGGTAGAAGCAAGCTCAGGGTTTTACGTTGCGAACAAACTGGCGCATGGGATATAATAATTGGTACCGTACTAGGCGAACCGGAGGCCTGCTTCCCGTAGGTATGAAGTTTCGTAACTAGTGCCGCGGAGGGAAAGGCCCAGGTATAGTAGGTATATGGCGTCAACTGGGCAGTAGAAAACGGTTATATGCCGTATATGTACAACACTCTATCGAATTACTCTGGAACTGAAACTGATCAAGCCGCCAGGAAAAAAAATTTCAGGAGGAATCGTCAGTCCCGCCTTGACAGATGGGAGGTATTTGCGCAGGATTGATAATGATCGCGTTCTGCATTGGGTGTCTGCTGCGTCGAGTTGTTGAGTGCCGTCATGAACAGTGTCGTTGTTGCTTGGGCTGGGGGTTTTGGACCGAACGGAAATTCGTTTTGACGGAGAGGTTTCAGAAGCGAAAAGAAAAAGAAATGAAAACTCAAGGACACGGGCGGTGTGAGATTTAAAGGGAGGAACTTAGGGATGTATTCGTAATCAGTACCGCGGATGATCTGATCCGGATCAGGAGAGTATTGCAGTATTGAGTAGTATCCTATCAGGAATACTCGAAAGGGTGATCTTTCCCCGGGCGAGTGGGGGTTTCCAAACGGTGTGTATTTCTTCTTCTCCGCCCCCATAATTTAGGCAGAGTTACTTACTAGGAGTTTTCGGGGCAATTCCTGTTAAGGTTAAATAATTATTACGGATTTAAATTGAAGTAGTCAGTCGCTTCTAATCTATTCGAGGTTTCTTTACCTTATCTTAGTAGTAGATTCAAGATATTCTTGACTGTCCTAGGATATATGTGGAGTATGATGATGGGTTGCCTGACTGATCTGAGTCGACTTACATATACGAAGTTATACATAAGTTACTGTGTACACATAGGAAAACTGTATTGTCGTCCCACCCCATACCATCATGACCAACATACCTTCAAAATCCCTTTTCTGCTCCCAGCCTCAATCGTCTCGTCCCCTTTGTCTCCAAAATGATTTCCCGTTCCCCTTGGCAATGACATAAATCCAAGGCCAACGCCGAAGATCTTAACTCTGTCCCAAATAAAGAAAATCGGATCATGATTCATGGCGTGCGTCATATCAACTGTGGCAGAATCTTCATTTGTTAAAGTCACTGCCAAGACGTGGAGCAGATCGTCTCTCATTGCTTCATTTTCATAACATTGAATATTCCTAATCCTAGATGCTCATGCGAATTCAAGGTCTTGTCAGTGTCTTATTGGGCGAGGGTTTGCCTCAGTGTATGACCCTATGATGTAATAATGGGGAAGGAGCATATATATATATTATAACTTGCTATTTAACTACCACTGCCTTCTTGAACATTACGATCTTAACTATCTATTCTATTATAATATTTCATAAAACATCAACTGCTTTCATTCAAATCTTCTTACTCTATACACAAGTTCCATAATGGATCTCGTTCAAAAGCACGGTCACCTCAAGAGTGACAAGGGCAGGAGCTATACACAATCAAAGGATAACCATGAAAGTCAGCAAGGTAAGTCAACAATTTTTCTCCACAATGCAGTGTGATTGAAGCTCAACTAATGCGCTTATTATTAAGCGTTTAACTCTCTCTTGGGGAACTTTGGTCATCCACACAATGATCACCCGGATAGGCGATCCAGCGGTGCGGGGAACATGGCAAGGGACATAGAGGAATGGACCCGCCAGTGAGTGAAATGTTTTCTCATCACTTTCTGGTCTTTTTATCTAGATGACATAAACTAACACTTTACTTTTTTTCCGGGGCTGTAGGAAGAAGTCAGCTTCGTCTGAAGGTGTGTCTGATTTGCAGGGTCAATGAGTCTATAAGTCCTGGTGATATCCATTGATTTATCTTGGGTTGCGGTTACTTTTGATATCTATGTGTTTTGCTGTACAGTATATTATAATAAGAGGGAGGTTGTAGATAATGATTATTATTTAGCCTAATGTTCTCATGGGTTTATCTTGATTACATATACATACATAGACTGGGAGGTTATCTCTGACTCGAATCTTCGCCTGCCTTTTCAAAAACTAATTACATGAAGATACTACCTGTTACCTAGTAGCTTCCAATAAGTAATCGTTTTTTCACCAGATGGATTATAAGCATGAAATACGTTACGGTAAGAAATGAGAGACAGGGAAACACTAACCCGTCCGGGCAAAACAATCCAGTACTTTAGTTAGTTACAGAGTCCTGACGAACCTAACCATACCAACCTTAACTAATGTTAACTGATAGTTACCAACCATCTGGTATTGATACCTACTTTGTAGTGTGCAGTTCGTATGTAACCTATCGCATCGCTATCTAGAGACTATCACGGATAGTACCAGGTCGATCGCAGTTCGTTGATCCGACGAGTTCCCCTCATTTCCCCTCAGGGATGAGCAAGCAGGGTCTTCTGTGTTGGAGTATTATTTCCCCGAAGGCCCTTCCTGTGTCCAACTCCAGCAGCTGGATCCGAGGGTATGTCGGGACTTTGCAACTGCTTACGATAGAAAATGCGAGTCGGAGTCAAGTAGTAACTCAATGAACAATATAAAGCGGCAGACCTTTATTGCACAATGTGAGCAACACAGTTAACCGATCAATCCTCCGTCGATAGGAGCAGCACTACTTCCTCCGATAATTGGTATATTCCAGTTGTATAACCTCAAGCCCTTTCTCCCCTCCCAACAAAATGCCCGCCGCGTTCACCTACCACGCCAAAGCCCAGTCCACCTTCAAACCACCCCTCATTGCAAACGAGAATGCCTATCTTGGGGACATAGTCTCGAGGTAAGCCGTCATTCCCGCCATTCCCGCCATTCCAGCCCAACCGCAAGATATTGATGCGTAATCTGTACGACGTATAGTGAGCAGAATGATCCCGAAAAGCCCATCTCAGGCGGCTTCTACCGTCTGGAGAAAGGCACGCCCCTAGTTTACGAGTATCATTACGACGAAACGAAGATCATCGTTGAGGGCGAATTCGAGATCTCTGATGAGACGGGGCAGAAGGTTACGGCGGGACCGGGAGACGTCTTTTATTTTCCGAAGGGATCGAAGATCACCTTCACGACGCCGTCGTATGGCTTGGCTTTTTACGTGAGTTGAATCCTTCTTTCTTCTTGGTTGTGGTCTGATGGTTTGCGTGTTTCTGTGGGAGTGTAAATACACGAGTCTGTGTGATGATATGGCTGATGGGCGTTTGGTAGACTGGACAACGGGCCATGATGTGACTGTTAAATCTGACCTGCATTCTCACGAGGGATGGATAAATGGGATCGATTGGAACGGCCATGACGACTGTTTTGGTCGGGAACTACTTTCTCTTTTTATTCATTATTTTTGTTTGCCAGAAATCCATTCCATGGATTTCAATTCATTAGTCTGGTGTCTCCACTTTTAATCGATGAAATGACGTCCTTTTGTTTGTTTACCTCCAGTCTATCTATAGATCTGCCTCTTTCTTTGCGCGGCAGGGTCTTTTTCTGGTATGTTTACTGTTGTCTAGTGGACGCTTACCCACAGGTATGTTTTAAATGTAACGGTGAGGATATCGATGTAGAATGGCTGAGTAGATAGTCCGTAGAAATCTATCTGTAATCTGTCCAAATCCTCCGAATGGAACCACGGACTAGATCAGCCTCATGGATCGTCAATCTCAATCTTGTTTTTTTTTTCTTTTTCCGAGCAAGGAAGAGTGGAAGGATTTTCCCTGGCTTACTAGTGGGAGATTTTAGGCTAGGTCGATGACTTGCAGGTCCCCAGAAGCCCACCCGCAAAAGAAATATCCATCAGCCACTCCCAGAGTCCTGGACAATCCAATCAGCGGGCAGTGCCTCGATGAGCGACCCGATAAACTCGAATTTCCCCCTGGGAATCACGGCAGGTGCATCTGGATCTCCCGTGTCTAGAGGGATCGAAGGAAGGGAGTTACCGGAGCAACGGCGAGTAAGGCGAGCGCAGGAGAGATTAAAGCATCCATCAGGCATTCCGGTTGGTCCAATGACTGTGGGGAGAGATGAAGCCATTGGGTGGCTGGCTGCAGGCGCTTTGGGCCTCAGGCTCCCGATTCAGCTCCCATCTCAGCTTCAATCGCCAATATCCCTGTCCTTCTTCCCCTTCCCCTCCCTGTCTCCTCGTTTACAACCTCCACAATCTCAGATCCTTTCACTCATCTCGCAACCCTAGTGTGTTTCTGGTCTTTGTACCTTCTTACTCGCTTTCTCACTCTCTCTTTGAAAAACTGCCCCATAGCAAACAAGGCCATTCTTCGACCTTGTTACCCGACTTCAACGGCAGTGGCTGTTTCGAGACGAGTTCTTTGTACTGCTCGTTTCTTTTCTTTGCTTTGCTTTGGTTTTTCCTGAGTGGGTTAAATTCGATTTTTGATTTCTTTTTTCTCTCGCTCTCACCGATTTTCCTGTACCGCGTTGCTTTTCCTTGATTATTGCTTTTTCCTCTGGAACCTTTGGGCTCCCCCTCCAGCGACCAGCGGACAACAAAGCAACCAGCCCCTCGGCTCGCCCTTATCAAAGGGTTTGTCGGCCACTTTTACCCTTCTGATTAATTTCAAAACAACTGCGCCCTCGTGGTGATGGCACTCAACATCGCCCACGAGTCGAACGATCGACCAGCACTCCGGCTGCCCAACCCCCCACCCCTCCTACATACCCGTTCGGGCAACGAGTCTTTAGATCGCCCCTCCACGCCTTCTCAGAATAGCTTTACCAGTCCGATCCAAACACCGCAGGGAAGTCCCAGCAAAAATAGGTTCCCCCCGGGCGCCCTGGACCTACCGAATGTCTTCGAAAAAGCGATGAAGCTCAACCCCACCTCGCCCAACAAGGGCACCTACGACCACTACAATCATCCTATGTTTGCTCCGAAGGGATCGGTGGAAGACTTCAGTGAGAGTGTCATTCGGCAACCCCCAGGTAGTCCCACGCGAAAAGCAAACAAGGAAAACACACCACCAAGTCCGACGCGGTTGACTAAAGACCTCGGTCCAAATCCCGCTGCAGCTGCGATCTCCCGTCACCAACCGTATCAACCACGCGATGTGGACAGTATCTCAAGACGGCAGGTTCAGATGCGGGGGCTGACACCGGAGGAGATGGAGAAACTACAGAATCCCCGGGTCAAGCGATTGGTAAATGTGACACAGCTCTGTAGGTGTCTGCGCATTTTCTTAACTGATGTCACCGAGCCTGCTGACCATTTCTAGATTTCCTCGACCACTATTTTGACCTGCTCAGTTACGTCCACAATCGCCAGAATCGCTATACTCAATTTCGAGCCGCCCTCCCGGAACCGCCCGCAACTCCCATGGAAGACTACGAGCCGGCCCTGCTCAAATATTTGGGACGGGAACGGGCCCACCTCCGCAAGCGCCGCACCCGTCTCCGCCAACACGATTTCCAGATCCTGACGCAGGTCGGCCAGGGTGGCTATGGACAGGTGTACTTGGCGCAGAAGAAAGATACCCGGGAGGTGTGCGCACTGAAGGTTATGAGCAAGAAGTTACTATTTAAACTGGATGAAATTAGGCATATTCTGACCGAGCGCGATATCCTGACGGCGGCCAAGAGTGACTGGCTGGTCAAATTACTCTATGCTTTCCAGGACGAGGACCAGATTTACCTTGCGATGGAATATGTGCCCGGTGGAGATTTCCGCACACTCCTCAACAATACGGGAGTCCTTCACAACCGTCACGCCCGGTTCTATATCAGTGAGATGTTCAGCTGTATCGACGCGCTGCATGCGCTAGGGTACATCCATCGTGATCTGAAGCCAGAGAACTTCCTGATCGATTCTACTGGCCACGTTAAGCTGACGGACTTTGGTCTGGCGGCGGGCATGCTAAATCCGGGCAAGATCGAATCTATGCGCGTGAAGCTAGAGGAAGTGGGCAACACGCCCGTGCCGTTCGGTCGTCCGATGGAGCAGCGCACGATGGCCGAGCGACGCCAGGGATACCGCACCCTCCGTGACCGCCAGGTCAATTATGCAAAGTCCATCGTGGGATCGCCTGACTACATGGCACCGGAGGTATTGAAAGGTGAGGAGTATGATTTCACAGTTGACTACTGGAGCTTGGGGTGCATGCTCTTCGAGGCCCTGGCTGGATACCCACCGTTTGCCGGTTCCACCGTGGATGAGACTTGGCAGAACCTCAAGAACTGGCCGAAGGTGCTCCGGAAACCGGTATATGAAGATCCGAACTACTTCTTGTCACGGCGGACATGGGACTTGATCACGAAGCTGGTGGCTTCGAAAGAGAAACGGTTCAAGAATATCCATGAGATTCACGCACATGATTATTTCGCGGAGGTTGACTTCAATCGTCTACGCGAGCAGCGTGCGCCGTTTGTGCCCGAACTGGATTCGGAGACGGACGCGGGCTACTTCGACGATTTCACCAGCGAATCGGACATGGCCAAATACAAGGAGGTCCATGACAAGCAACGCGCACTGGAAGAAATGGCGGAACGAGACGAGAAGATGAATAAGGGTCTATTCGTCGGATTCACATTCAGGTAAGTGGTCCGGTTATATGCACGGTCTCTTGTGGTTTCTAATGAGCAAATATAGGCATCGAAAACCAGCGATGGACGGGGGACGCGGCTCACCGCGTAAACCCATTGCGACGGATGGGTCATTCGGAACGATGTTCTAGCGCATATCTTCCTCTTCATGTTCTTTTTTCCCCTTCCTCCTTACTGGCACGGTACGAGCTGGATCTCGAAACGACCATGACTAGGTTTGATGAGCGAGTATACGTTTAATGTTCATGTCTGACTGTATGCATTACCGGGTCAGGGGTCATGGTCTGGAGTTGAGTGTAATTGCTTGTATGATACATAGAGGTATCGTAGACTGATAAAAAAAAATCAAAATCAAAATCCAAAAAATTTTCCCCATAAAAAAAACCCGGCCAAATCAAAATCCTATATCCCAATCTAATCAACATCCAACTGATGCACCATCTTCAAAATCTCCGACTCATTATCCCCAACCACAGCCCGTCCATTCGTCCAATCCACCGTCTATAGGAAAAAAAACCCCCATTAGCAAACCATAAAAAGAGAGAGAGAGAGAACTTACAATAGGTCTCACAAACCCCTCCTTCCCACCACTCTCCTTAAACTTCTTCACCGCATCCTCCGCATCCTTCGCTCCCGTCACTACCTCTTCCACAGAATACACCACCTGATTACTCCCCGCCCCCGCCGGATCACCCGTCACATAGTCCAGAATATTCCGGAGCTGGTCGGTTGTCGGCGCTTCAGTTGTCACTTCGAGCTGGAACTCGCCGCGTTTTGTGGTCGACGGTTCGCCATCTTCGGCGGCTGAGAGGGCGCGTTTTAGGATGTTGTAAGCGTTCTTTGAGGACTGGAGGTTGGGGTTGTGGAAGAGGGTTATTGGGTCGAGAGTTTTGGGCTTTTTTTGTTAGTTTTTCTTTGGTAGTTGGGGTTGGGGAGAATTGGGGGACGTACGAAGCGGAAGACCATTTTTGCGGATAGGGTGTTCTCTTTTTATGCCCTTATTTCTTTAAGTTGTAGGATTGAGTTCAATTGGGTTGGGTTGGTGTGTGTGTTTGTAGCGAGTGAGATTGTAGGTATGAATGAGTCGATGGATGGATGGATTGGATGCAGGGGTGGTTTAATTGGGTTTGATTACGTCATAAATGTGCTGGTTAGTGGGTTTAATACTGTATGGTATTTGGACTGTACAGTATTATCCTGGATGCGGTTAGGTTGGGTCGGGGTACGGTTTGGGTAGTTTGTTTGGGTTCATTGGCTGAGAATAACTTCTGGAGTTTTATTGGCAGTTTGTAAAGTATTGATTTTTGCTTTTTTTTATGTTTTGAAATATATTACTTTGCATACTTGTACATCTTTACGTAATAGGGATTTGGGAGAAAGGAGCAATGAAAAGCGAAATCAGAGAATAGATAAAGACAAGAAAAACTTTTAGCGGAGATGTGCTTCCGGATGTGGACACTTTTGTGCATTGGTAAAGGGAATAGACCTTGAAATATTGAGAACTTCATGATGAACGCAGACTTGGCAGCATGTGTCAAGGATTGAAGGAAGTTAGCACAGAATGATATGAGCTTGATGACTGGAAAAAAATATGGAGATAAGAAAAGTTCAATAGAAAGTAGAAAGCATCAATCAATAAAAGGACACAAGGGGCAGCAGTGAGAAAGGGAAGAATTCCCATGGAAGACGTTAAAGAAAAGTGACCTTGATAGAAACTGAGCTTTTATCCGAATCATAAGAGTGATTATCAGTTAATGATCGAGGTGATAAAGTTGCACAAATTGGGAAAGAGTCACCAGAGCTTTGAACTCAAGAAATGACAGCTGGAAAACGGAAGGAGTGAGGCAGGAGGGGAACTACATCTCTGATAGCTGTAAGAAGATCTCTCCAAACTCATACCGGATATGATACTGAGTGCTCCAATCTTCGTATGCTTCCTGACGAACCAGCAAAAAGCCTTTAGTTGCAAGTGTAAGTATATGCATCAAGCCATGTGTGGCAACGGAGTGAGAAGTTTCCCCTGGTGGCAGAAGTGCTGAGAAACTTATTGCCCTTCTGTCAGGAGAATTGTCCGGTGAGGTGTAAAAAACGTCTTCATCTGGTCCATGAACGTGTTTAATGGGCATTTCTCCGAGCTTTGTTGTCAGAAAGTCAAGGAAGTTCAAGCTTTCTTGATCCAGGCTTGATTTTGATAGTCGGTCCTGAAGAGCCAACTGATGGTTGTACCTACTTGAGTGACCATTATCCCCGGTGTGTGCATAATCGCCGCTGAAAAGCTCAGTCTGTAAATATTGGGTCAAGTCAAAGTTTCCCAAAACATCTATGTCATCGTTTTCAGGTAATATTAGGTTGTCAAAAGCATCCGCGTCGAATGCAAAACCTCTACCGGCAAGAGGACTTGCGCTAGTTAGACGGTTACGTGACCGTCCACGTTCTGCAAGTGATGCAGCGGGATCTCTGTCTCGTGAAGCCAAAGTTTCGCTTACACTTGCTCTTCCACGAAGGCCACTTGCTGCAGATGACCCATGCTGAGAGCTCTGGACAGAAGCTGTGATATTCCAAGGCATCTGGGATGAGAACGAGTTATCATCGTGGAAAACGGGCGGAGCATGACGACCAATTTCAATTTCCTACGTAAGATTCGTTAGGATTAAGCCCCATAATATGTGCCGAATAGTATACCTCTTGCCAAGTGCCATGTTCATCGACAGGCCCACCTCGACCGAGTTGTTCCTCATATCCTTCTCTAGCACGGACATGGCGTACATCAGAGCCTGTTTCACTGTCTTCGCTGGGAAAACATTTCCTCTTGTGCCCTCTATGTCTTGTAGTTGGATCGAGAGCACTATAAAGTTCCTCTCCTGAAAACTGCTGCAAAGGATGTGGTACATGGAATGCACCCAATCCGAGCCCTACTGAGCCAATTCCTTGTCCGAGAACCCAGAAAGCAGCATTCTTCTTTGCTTGCGTTGGAAGTTTATTCTTCAGTTTCTGCTTTGAAGCTATAGCCATGTTCTGCATATAATCGCTGTTAAGATTAGTTAATTCGGTATTTCGTAAAGCAGTCCGATCATCCCATGTTTGTATTCTAGGGGCTCGCCGTGTTTGACGCATAGTTGCTGCACCCTCATCTGGGATACGCTGAAGTTCGTCAGTTGATTCGGACTCACTACGCCATCTCTTAGTAGCTTGACCGGCATGGTATGGCCTTTCGGACTGATACTTGACAGTGGTCCCCATCTCTTTGTCGACTGGCATTGGCTAATGTAAACAAAGATCAGTGAATGGTCATCTCTGAACCTAGTAGATTCTACCTGATAGTCAAATGTAAGATCGTTCAATTCATTGATTCTTGCTTCGTCTGGAACAAGTGATTCAATAACATGCCGACTTGTTCCGTCCTGTTTTGCGGTTTGTCGGCTCGCTATACCAAGCTCGATAAGATTTCCATCCTCGTCAAATGCAAAGTCAGGTTGGAGGAGGATACCAGCTTCTTCATCGAAAGTTGTAGCTCCGAAACCGCCCAGATCGAAGCTTCTAGGAACAGAGCTAGGTACGTTGATTTCGGAATCAAGTCCATCTGCGTCCCTCATTATCATATCATTATATGAGAAACTAAGTCGTAGGCTGGGGCTTTGCGAGAGATCAGACTGGCAGAGATCTGGTGTCTTCGGCCATAGAAGGTCGGACTGCTGGCTTGTAACAGTGTCGAGTGGTAGGGAAAGCTTAGAAAGGTCTATTCTCATTCCCGGGAGATCATACTCTGGTAAAAATGATGGGTCGTAAGGTAGGATAAGCTGATCAGGTCTAAAAGTCCATCGCATTAGGACAGTATCTCTCAGTTATCTGCTTTTGATGCTCTCCAGGACAGCTTACCTAGCCTTTCCGGCAGTTGGATCTAAGCCGCCCCCCGGTAGGACTTTCAACATTGCTCGCATTTTATCGTGCATTGTTTGGACGTCTGTAAGAGTGTAGCTACACTGTTGGCTGTACACTCGAGAGACTCCATAGCTATGAGAACTGTTAGTTAAATACTATAAACACTAGATGTCGGCTAAGAGCCGTACAGCAAGTTACCCTGGAGCCTCAGTGCCATTGGCGCCCCCGGGTCCATGATAACATGACAGGCCCTCGGAACGTCGACATCTAATATGGTCTTTCTATTGAGTTTTCTGCTGATGGATTTTGATCCCAGGGTCGCGACCAGCCTGTGGGCAAGAACATGTTAGCTATTAATCAAATAAATCTTTCGTTATCAATACGCTTTGCCGTCACGCAACGCATGAAAGGATTAGAAGATCAAGGAACTAAAAAACTGTATACCATATTGTAGCAACCCCATGATCGGGTGATGTGAGCACTACATTCAAGCGACTCGTCAGTAAGGTTTCTCGGTATTCTCATCAAGGGACACTGCACATCGCAGAACGACATAGTGAAATGTGAGAAAAGACGCTACTTACTTTCATGGCTGTAGAACATTTTGAAGGCCCACTATCCCAGATCACACGTGGCGTCCTATAAGCCTCTATTCTAAAACTCCTTCTTAGACTCTGCTTTAATTGTTATCACAATTAGTACGCGTTGGCGGTATCTCACACTGAACAGGTGATCGAGATACGTGGATCGACTATCCGAATCACAGAGAGAGACGATATTTAGCCAGTACGTCTTATGTCCCCTAATCTGGATCAGTATACTTAACCTCGAGTTTAAGGCTAAGATCGCACAATGACATAGTTTTATTCTCGGCCGATCAGATCAAACAAGAGTCAAGGGGTTATCACTCACCAAGATGCCGTTCGTCTCAATTGAATACTTGTAATAGTAAACTCGGAGAGAGGTGAATTGTAAAATTGTACAGTTCTGGGGTTATCGTAGTCAAATGAGACCAGGGACAACGTGTCGGGTTATGGAGAGAGGACGACGGATCTGAAGCAGTGGAACTGGGGAATTATACAGGTCCCTGATGCTCGCATTGGGTCCTGAGGCTAGCCACTATGCCCAAGTACATGACCTCAGTTTTCTATGACCAAGCGAACACCGGAAAGGGCTTAATATATGATAACACAGATACAAAGTTAGATTATATAAAGCAACCATTTGGCAAAAAAAGAAAGGTCAGTACTATACATTTCACCTTGCTCAAAAACGATTTACGGCCCATATCGGGATCCAAACCAAAGACAACTAGGAAAACACATGGGACAATCAGTATACTGGATGAATAATAGGACAAAATGCTTTTGATCCTCCCTCTATTCTTCTGCTCTCCATCAGCGCCGGGCCCAATCGGGCACAACATAGCATTCATTTTCCATGCAAGTTGAGAGAACAAAGAAAATTGAGATCTATTGAGTCGGACACCAATAATTCAAGGAAACACAAGGCATGATTAAGTTGGCCATGGAAAATGAGGCAAGAGACCCTTTGTGGAGTATCTCAAACCCATAGCAACCGATGAGAGGCACCCGGGGTATGAGACATGTGAGAAAAATGACACAATTGTTCAATTCAAAAACGAAACCCCCCCCCGCGTCCACGAGATAGGTCATATACCTACACTTCTACACTTCCACTATATCGAGTTTTAAGGGATGAGTATAGCAAAGGCCATTTATTCCAAAGGGATACCCTGGTACTCGCCATATCCGAGGGCGAGGTTCATGTTTTCTGCCAATAGTTAGCATGTTGCATATTGATAATGAGGAAAGCAGGGACAACTTACGGAGACACTGAGTGGCTGCGCCCTTAAGCAGGTTATCGATGGTGGCGCACACCACTGCGCGCTTGCCGCTAGAGTGAACAGCGAATCCGCCCACCTCAACACCATGGCGGCCAGCAATGTTCTTAACTACCGGGGGTTCACCGATGATCTTGACAAGCTTTTCACCGGCATAACGTTCCTGGTAAATGTTGCGAATATCACGGGAGGTCATGTCCTCCTTCAGAGGAATACTGATGGTTTGCTATAGGGAGTCAGTTCTGCTACTTGCATCAAGCCAAAGGAAAAAAAAAAGTGAAAACAACAAGAAAGAGGTAAGAGAAGACAGGAGGTTGAAGATGCACATACATGAATTCCCTGGAACCAAACAGCAACATGAGGAATGAAGGCAATACTGGTGCCCAGCTGAGAGCTGATCTCCTTCTCGTGAATGTGATCAGTCAAGCTGTAAGGGATGATATTGTTGGTAAGGTTCTCCACATCGTTCTTGGGGCTTGGCTTAGTACCAGCGCCCGAGTATCCAGAGACACCAAAAACGGTAGGCTGTCCACCGAGATGGGGAACGAGGGGAGCGATAGCGATCTGAGCCGCTGTCGCGTAGCAACCAGGGTTGGCGATCCGGGATGCCTGAGCGATTTTAGAGCGGGAGACCAACTCGGGCAGACCGTAAGTCCACTTGTTATCGAAACGGTAGTCGGCACTCAAGTCAACAATGACATTACCCTTCTCCGAACCTTGATCCACAGCCTCGACGAATGGCTTGCAGACACCATTCGGCAAGGCCATAACCCAGCAGTCAACGTCGCCATTCGCAGACATACGCTTGACATCCTCGGGGCTGAGGTTCTCGTAGATAATCTCTCTCTTATCATAACCTTGCAACTTCTTGCCAGCCAGCTCGCGAGAAGAAACGTGGCGGAGATCCATGTGGGGGTGGGCATTGATCAGATTGATCAGGGCCTGACCAGTGTAACCACGGGCTCCAATGAGAGCAACCTTGGACGGCTGGGTGTTAGACATGTTCTTCTCCCCAAGGGGTGGGTTAGGGTTAGTTGTGGAATAAGCCCGGACCGAGCTCTTGTTGAAAACCGATGGGCGTCCAAAACGAGCAGACCGCAGAACGTTGCTACTAGTGGATAACGCACGCTTCTGCTCAACGGAAGCACCGCTGACACCAAATCCCTTGCCAATATTGGTGGCAGCCTGGGCGGCGCGGTGCAGCCTCGACTCGAGGTTGATATCGCCGAACATCTGACGGCCGTGCTCGTTGAACTCCTGGACCAGCTGCTTGACCTCTTCGCCGCTCTCAATGCCGTACCAGAAGAGGACCTCTCCCTCGCGGCTCAGGCTACCATCAGCCTTATCAAAGAACCAGGTCAGATTCTCGTCGTCTTCCTTAACAGTCCACACAAGCTTAGGGAAATCCTTCTTGATGGCGGCAAAGACATTGTCGGCCACGTTAGTCAGCCATCCAGACTTGGTTATGGTGAAAGTAGCCAAGTGAGCCAATGGGGAAGAAGCATCCTGCCGGGGAGGCAAAACAACAGCCAAAGCCTCCATAGGCTCATCGAAGTACGCCTTGAAGTCACGCTCCTTCAAGCCTTCCACATAGCGGTTAACGGTGGCTCGGGCATCCAAGCCCTCCCGGTCGCGAACCAAAACATCCTTGAGCTTCTCCAGGTCCTCGAACTCCGAAAGAGAGGCCTTGGTGTGCACCTTGTTACCCCTGCGGATCAAGGTACCAGCGCCCGAATCCGTGAACAGCTCCTTCTGCAGATCAGCCGGGTGGATGATGGCAACGCTGGAAGTACGAGGGAGGTCACTGAGAAGTTCCTTCATCTCCTTGATCTTCAGACGGGTACCATGACGCACCCACCACTGACTCATCAAGTGGTCGTACTCTTCATCGAGGTTGATCACAGAAATCTTTTCGCCCGTATCACCGTTGAACAGCCCACCCTTCTCGGCAAGGTAGACGATCTTGAGAGGCTGGAGTGCATGCGCCAGCTCACCAGCAGCCACATCAGCGTTAACATTCAAAACCTGGCCGTCTGGTGTTTCCGCCATGGAGGTCAGGATTGGGAGACAGCCAGCTTCGATGGCAGACTCAATTGGCTTCTTGTTGACACCATTGATCTTACCGACTAGGTTATACTTCTCCTTGTCGAGGTAGTCGGCGGAGAAGACACCTGCAGTAAGAGGACGGGCCCTTACTCCCATGCGCTCCAATTCCTCGACCAGCTTCAGGTTCTCCTCCAAAAACAGCTTCCTAGCAAGCGCCAGAGTCTTGCCGTCGGTCACACGAATCCCATCCTCAAACTGGGGCTCCACACCAGCGGCTTCTAACATGCGATTCAATTGAGGTCCAGCACCATGGACAACAATCGGGTAGAGTCCGACATGGTTCAGGAAGGCAAGCGCAGACGAAAGAGTCTGAAGGTGCTCGGTGATGATAGCACCGCCGACCTTGATCACTGCGAATTGTTGGGAAGATACCGACGTAAAGTGGGAGAGGTACTGCTGGACCTCACGTTTGGAACCGATATTGCTTAGCAGCTGGACGACGGTGGAGCGAGTAGAGGAAAGCTGTGGATCGGCGGCGCGGGAATAATGGCGGCCCTGCAGCAATGGGACCGCGGAGGCTTTCAGGGAGTGACGAGCGCCTAGTCTCGCTGTAGAAACGGCGTGCGGTGCGGAGAACGCTCGGAGAGGCTTGCTGGTTGAAGCTCTCCTCACGGCGGTACGAAGGGAGAACATCTTGCCAACCAGCATGCGGCAGCTGCAAGGCCTATGTCAGGGAAGTCTGGGGGAAGGGGGAGCGAGAAGGTCAGTGTTTCAAGAAGACAGAGACGAGAAGGGCGTTATGAGTAATAAGTAGTGAGAGAAAAAGGAAAGTAAAAGTGGAGGTGCTGCGGGTTCTCAGGAATTTGCCGCACCCCCAGTTCCAAGATATGGGATTATCGTCGGCCATCCGCGCTCGGAGGTGCTTTTCCTTCTTCTTTGGGGGGCGGTCACTCACTAGCGTGTAATTTATTTTGGACTCCTCACAGCCAGGCTTCCCACCTGCGCGGTTTTTCCCCTCAATCGTGCCCGAAAAAAGGTCAGGGAACCCGATATTGTCGCTGAGGGGTTAAGATGACCACTGAGAAAATCTATGAGCAGGATTAGGGGGTAAAATAGAAAGGAAAAACCAAGAAGAGAAAAAAGAAAAATGGCCGATCAAAGTCAGCAAAATCTGGTACCTGAATTGACTGCGACTTTCGGAGCCGAAGATTATTACCTGAGCAGGGTGACTCAGAGAAACAAAAATGGCAAAGAAACAGAGAATGACTCTACCTCGCTTTTCTTTCTAGGCCCTAACGCTCTCTATCCCACGTAATAAAAATAATTGTATTGCTGGCTTCCGTGGATCTCTCCCCAATAAGTTAGCACTATCTGATTTTATTAGGATTATCAGATCCCCCTTCGGTATTTTACGGCTTTGATTCTCGACATCCCACAGCGAATAACAGTCGCCCTTTGCTCCCAAAATGGAGATATATTCTTCAGATGTCAGTCTGTAGTGCAATGGGTCCGTCGTTATCTGATCGTTTACCTAATATACCAAACCGCCCTAGGGGTTCTGATCCACTCCTCACAAGTCAATAGGTCAATTATCTGCAAGCTTTGTTCCGAAGACCCAGCTTAACTGTACCTCAATACCCTAAATGTCCCTAGCAGTTTACGGTAAATATAGTCTCACTCCATGACCTGTGCCGCAAGAATCAAGCCACTTTCGAGCCCACTTACGATGTAATGGAGTCATACGTATGAGCAAATGCACAGAGGGTAGTTCATTAAAGGCTAAGGAAAGACACATAAGAAAAAGCCACATAAGAAAAACAAAAGAAGCAAAAACAATACTCGCGTACTCGAACACGAGAAAATCCAGAGTATCATTTACATCTTCACCGTCGACGTATCATAGGGCATTCGGCTCATAGCGTCAATGGCGTATAGAGACAAGAGTTTAGTCGTTAGAACCAAGTGGCGGACGCCCGAGAAAAGCAGGAGGTATTAGTGGCTGAAATCGAAGCTTCACCGTCTCAAATACAGATAAACCAGTTGAAAAAACATCCATTCCCAAGACAAACGTGACTGTCGCTGCATTTCATAGCTTATCTGGTCGTGACAACTAAATAATATGAGTTAGCGCATTCGGTCGTATTTTCTGTACAGAAATTATCGGATAAAAGGCAGGTCATACCGGCAGGCACAATAATAACCACAAGCAAGAGGATGACACAGATCACCAGGCATACGCGCATCTTCATGTCTTTCCACCACATTTGCTTCCGCACGCGGTTCGCACCCCTGCGGAAACCCTGGGCTGATACGGCCAGGTTATCAGTCTTGTCTTGTAGCGAGTCTAGACGCTCGCCACGCTCCGAAACCTTAAAGATATTCGACCGCATCGTATCAACAGTTTCCTGGATTTTCTATCACAGCAGAAGGCGAAGTTAGTGTGAGATTCCATGGCCAGTAAAATAAGTATAGCCGGATGTCAGGGGTATGTGTTCTATGGGAGATTTGTGAATGTGAGTCTGGAGACAGACTCATACATTGCTAACGATCCCGTGTCCCACACCACCAGAGAGAGAAGGCTTTCGCGATGAATGTAGCAAGGGCAGTTGATCAACATACCTTGTCGATTTCCCTCGTCCTGGGATCGCCATTCTGCGCAGCGCTGGCCCCAGCTGGGGCGTTGGCACTAGAGCCAGAAGGAATATAGGGGTCGTAAGGTGGTTCAGACATGGTTACTTGATGCGATAGATGCGAAGCGTTCAGAACTGGGATCGGGGAACCTAGTGGATCACCAGATGCCTAGCGGGAGAAAAGGCGGAATCTGCTGGGTTCTCCCTTTACAGGGGTGCAGGAAACGAGAAAGTCGAATTCGTAAATTATACGAGCAAGTATATGATGAGAGCCTCCGAGAGATAGCTCGGATCTTCGAAAGTTGGGTGTGGAGGATGAATGTAAAAGAAGGGTAGGGAAACGTTACTGTTGTGAAGCTGACAGGGTGTGATGAATCGCCGCCCGCCTTTGAAATTACGCTTGTTTCGGTTCTGTCGGGGAAACCATCACGTGATGGTATCCATTCAATAGTTATTGGGAAAGAAACGCCCAGGCAGCTATTTTTATGACACCAATGGCAGAATAAACAAAAGGTCAAGTAAAATGAATGAAGATCCGGGCCGTGAGAAGAAGAAAAATTCCTTTCAGGAAAACGTCACTTGGGTTTAGTCTCAAAAGGTCAGTGGTAATTAATAGAAACAACTAGCAATAGAAGTTTTCTATTAGGCACTATTAGGTTACTGCTACCAATTGCCAAATCACCACGCCTTATACTATAAATACGTGTTGGCGTGGCTCAACCCTAACGATACAATGGCAAAGGGAGGCTGTGCTCACCCAGCTGCCACAACCTCAAGTGGCGATCCACTACCACATTACAAAGGTGATCAAATGCTTCTAGCAATGAAATTTTCGGGCATAGACACTCAGTTTAGCCGGCGGGTATTGATAAGAGGGGCGATATGCAGGTATAAGAACATAGCCAAGCTATGAGTTGAAGGTTGCAAATCAATGATCTACTGTTCAAAGTGCAATCAGACACAAGCGCCTCAGCGGATGATATATCTTTTAATTATACTCTAACGAAGACAGAGTCAAAAATATGAAATGAAATGAAAAGAAAAGAAAAAAAAATCATTTACAAAAATGAGACATATACTCTACTGCGCAGCGCCAGACATCATTATTTACCGAATTTGATCAAAGACCATGAAGCAGATTCAAAGCTTGGAACTCCGCTGCTTCTCGAATACCTCAATAGCTTTTAGGGCATCCTTTTGCGCCTGATCCTTTTTCTCCTCCACTTGCTCCCTCCAAGCCAAATTTGCAGTGTGACCATCCAGGATATCCAGGGAATGACGATACATCTCCTCTTTCATGGTACCATAGATACCAGTGGCCGCTTTCTTCTGTAGCCCACGCTCCCGGATAAGTGTCAAGACCTCTTCCAGCCCACCGAGGCCGTCTACAAGCCCAGCCTTGAGGGACTCAGGGCCTCCAAACCTCTTGGCTTCAAGAATGAGATCCCGGAAAGAGGATGGGATCAACTTCTCCCGGAATATGCACATCATGGGCGATTGGAGCGGGACCCCAAACTCCAACTCGTTGATGCACAAGAGACCTTTTGAGGGATTTTGGATCCGGTAGTCATGATACATGGCCAACATGAGACCGCCAGCAAAGGCGTGTCCGTTCAGGAGGCAGATGGTGGGCATAGGATATCTAGTGGAGTTAGCATGTGATGCACTCAACAGAGGAAGTTATTCAACGTTGTCACTTACGTCAAAAACCGGCGAAACAGCTTCCACAACCAGTTATCTAAGAAGCCCTCCGTGCTGAGGGCAAGCTCGAGATCCAACCCATTGCTGTAGAATTTAGCTATGCCGCTAGTGGTAATTACCACGCCCTTGGGGTATCTATGCTCGATGATATCCAATGCGAGTATAAAAGCATCGATGAATGTTGGGGTGAGTCTGTTATCCTTCGGAGAGGTGAACGTGAGAAGGTAGATATTCTTATCTTTGTCTGAAGCAGTGGGATTAGAGCAGACAATAGTTCCGCCTGTAGACGAGATAGGGATGGTAAAAAGAGTCGTCATGGTCGCAACGGGATACTGGATATGTACTTGAGGCAGTAGTGGCCGTGGAATGAATGATAGGCTACATATAGAATAATTGTGACGCTCGGTCGACCCAAAGAATAGCCGATGTGGACCTAGTTGCGAAAGCCGCGGAAGTACAGGGTCCGCATAATAATCCACTGACTCCGCGGTATCACATGCTTTGCTTTCATGCGTTGGTGTAGTCCTTTCGTTTTTTTATATAATGGTTTAATAAGCATATTAAGTTACCTAGACTTGTCAACTGGGACGATGGCGCAGTTGGGAGCGCGTTCGACTGAAGTTCACTTCATCACCTACCCTTACAGGTTAATCGAGAGGTCGTCGGTTCAAACCCGGCTCGTCCCACAAATGTAATTTTTGCTTTTTGCCCTTTCCTCTGTGTCACCGCTGCTTAGCACACTTGTCAATTGACATGTGCGCGTGTTTTACTTTTTGTGTTACGCGATTAAGCATGATCTACATGGGTATTAGCAGATCAAGTCTGATGGTTAGTTGTCCTCCGTATATACTCGTGATAGTGCATGGTTGAGCTTGGTAGCACTAGACATGTAATCTGGGGCCCAAGTCCTTAATATATATTACTAAGGCTATTCTTCCAATGCCAGTATAGTAAGTAGTATGTAGGGACCACACCAAATCTCCGCGCGATGATCAACAAAATCCTCAACACTTAACCAACCATTACCCTGACATATTGACACCTTGAAGTTCTGTAACCCGCACCGCAGCCTACGCATGAGTGAATCTGACCTGATGTGTCACCTGCACCCGATGAGCCCTATTTCAAACTGGAAATGCGACATCATACTACCATGCCACATAATAATTACAGGCTACTTTGTTGCATAAAATGTCCTGTGAAGTCTAGTTGATATCTCCTACATGAGTCATGTAAGATAGCTGTGCATTTCCCGGGCTAGTCCTAGGTTACATAGAGTGACCCGATATATGATTCTCTATAAGACAAAATGTACAAACAAGGATACCTCAGGCCGGCGCTGCAATCACAACGATACTGGAAACTCACACACAAAAGCCAATGTCCACGAAACAAATGCCTAAGCATCAACAACACTGCTTCCTTCTACAATGTTCTAAAAGCCAACTAGCACACTGCCCCAACCAGTCCAAGTAAAAACGTGTATAGATGGGAACCTAGAGGACCGAATTTTGAGCTTCACTCGACTGACTCAGACTCATACCGATAAGGCCCGCGTTGTCTACCGCCAGCTTTCACATACTCAAGATAGGCAGGGGCGCCGGGGAAGTCTGTATTATCGGCAATGACTTTGGAACCTTTTCTGAACAAGCTCAGGTCCTCGCAAAGTTGCAGATCAGGGAGATAAAACTTCTCCCAATAATCAGAAAAGGCCACATCCATGCCACCTTTCCTCAGCCTCCCCTCTTCAAATAGTATCCTCAGCGAGTGTGCAGCTGATCCTTCAACATGTACGATATCCTCCAAGCCGGCCCGCCGAATGAAATCTCGTGCAATGCTAGCATTGACTGAGCTCAGCTCAAACGTGTAGGCCTTAATACCAACAGCGCTGCCTGCTCCGTTAAGTTCACGAAGGATTGCACCCCATGCGATGGCCGAGGCACCGACATATCCACCAAACCCAATAAGGGCCTTTGGGGGTGGGTCAATTCTCTCCAAGTACTGTTTAGATACCTCGATCTTGGCGTCCTTTGAAGGTCATCATGCGGTTTTCGCCGGCGAACTCGTTGATAACCTTGACTAGACCCCTAGGCTTACCGGCGAAGGTATCCGTTGGCTTGGAGGAGATGTGCTCGTGAAGAGCCTTGGCCTTTATTTCGATAATCTATCGTTTATGAGAATTGTCGGACCAGTAGGATGGATTGGATAGTATACTGACTTCTTCCTTGGATATTGTGGCTATTACTGCGGAGGACTGGCTAGACTTGATAGATATATGATACTGCCTGTGAGAATACTGGATAAATGGGCAGAACACCTATAGTAAGGGCCACGTATTTATGCAACCAGGCTCCCATACTTCAGAGTTTAGACCTATATCGGCATATTCATCCTCGGACAAAGTCACCGAAAGTATATGGAATATTACCTGAACAACCCATAGCAGTGATGAAGAACCCCCCTCCAAAGCAAGTCCCCTCTACTACCCACCTAGGCATGTCGTGAGAAGTTATTCGCAGGTAAGAAAGAAAAAATGCACCAAACGAAGCCTGCTTGTCGATTATAGGCAGGAAAAATTGTATTCCCTCAACTGACAACCAGCCAGGAATCGGGTTGGTAACAATCGTTTACTTCAAATAAAATTCGTGATTGTACCAGGCAACAAGATACTAACTACACTTTCGGACATCGCGATGTAGTCGGACTTGAAGAGATGGATCGGATGGGGCCTTATCAGCTATCGTCGAGATCTGTTTCGGCTTTGAAGGTCTTAATTCCCCTTATCGCACTAATATAATGTAGTGGCCGGTTGCAACGGGCTGGATATAGTTCTATGACTGATGGTTTACTGTATCCCAGAACAGCGTGGGAGACAGTAGTGTAGTACGGAGTAGTGTGCCTTTGTACTTTCCCGTGACATCTAGTCACCAAAAATATGTAGTTAGTTAGGTAATTACTAGTAATTGAACCGGCCTAGTAGTATGTATCATCATCATTTTCTTTGTCTGAAAAAAAGAACATGGTAAAAAAGACAGAAAAAGAAAATGGGACGAGCCGGGTTTGAACCGACGACCTCTCGATTAACCTGTAAGGGCTTATATGATGAAGTGAACTTCAGTCGAACGCGCTCCCAACTGCGCCATCGTCCCAATTTGTTGAGGAGAAAGCAATTATTTTGATATTATGACCTTCCAAATATTATGCATGTTTCAATCCATAGTTGCAGTGTCTCTCGTTTCTAGACCTCGCCACGACCCGCGGGTAACCCTCTCTGTCCGACTCTCAACTCTCTATTTCGAGGGTTCTACTGTTATGACTAAACTAGGAGAGTTTCCATCTCGGTTGTATGGTCGACGTGAAGCGCTGGGGATGACATGCAATTTCCGGAGCACAAATCGATAAAGAGGGGCAGAGACCCTTCTCCTAGATCTCCAGAGCACCATAGCATGTCCAAGAACCTCCCCAACTGCTCCCAATACAGTGCTTGCAATACCCAAAGATTTGTTGTTCACAGTCTGTGACAAGCGTTCTAGCAGCCTACCTGTAGTCTGCAGACTACTTTGGGCGGCCTCGTATAAACTCTCCATTGCATCTGTATCTCTCTGTACCTGGGACTTCAAGTTCAAGTACTCTTCCCGAACAACTGGATCCTGACTTAAAGTAAATCGTCGTGTTGTTCCATTGTTAGATCAAGATCTTCCAGCCCCATCCTCAGCTTTGTTTGCATGTCTTTGAGCTTTTGCAAATTCTTTCGGACGCCAGGAATATCATCGGGCGATGCACCCTGCATCTTTCGAAGCTGCGGCACCATGAACTCTTTGGGTAAAGCATGACGCTCCATTGAACTATCACGGTTCTGCTTCAGCTTCTCGATGTCGTTGCCAGAAATGGCATTTGGGTTGCCGACCGCACCTGTTATGTAGCGATCCACGAGATCTCCCGGAGAAGGTCATGGAGAATTGCGCAACAATTTGTGGCGAAACAGACAGCAAGAGCACCCTCGCACATTCTGCTGCTTCCAAAGCGGCATATAGATGCCAGTCATCGTTTTTGTGCCCATCCGCGTAATCTGAGATTCCCGGATGGGCAGACAAGGAGTAATGTCTATCACTCCTGTAGCTTCTATCTCAAACACAGGACATCCTCTCTTTTGGCGGTATCCTTACGAGTAGAAGCAATTTTCATGACATGGCCGTCGGACCCAATGCCCCCTTTAAACAACCGCGCCGGATCTCCTTCACGATTCTCCCTTGGATACAGGCCCATTCTTTACTGTGGTTCAGGCTACAGACAATCGCTCAACGGCCCTTTGTGGTCGTATCCATCTTTACAAAGCCGATCTTATGCAGGGCGGAGAAACGCAATCCGGCCTCTAGCGGTTCTTGTTCGAATGCGCTCAATAGAGTCCAAGTGACTCACATTCTCCGACCAAAGACGCTCCTCCAGGAACGTGATGGTTTCCAAAAGCTCACTTGGCGGAGTTCTTATTAAGCCCGTACGCAAAAAGCCATGATCGGTATCCTTGACCGTTGCATAAGGAACAATCTTAGTTCCGAGAACCACATCACCAAGCCGGATGTCGTTCTTCTCGGAGGGCGCTCCGCCTGCGATTCCGACTAGAAGGACGCATCGTATTCTCGGAAAAGTACTTCTCATGTCCATGGTAATTCTGGATGCATGGATCCGTCCGTACATTTCCGCTGGTGGGAGATTGATTATCACATTATGCGTCCCAACTCACCCGAGAACATAGTGATTCCTGTCCCCTTCACCGCGGATCAGGCCGGCTCTATCGTACTTCTCGTCCAGGATGGTCACGGCTGCCCGGAACTCGGACTTTAGCACACATATCCAACTGACCATGAATTTTGTGTGCGGGGAAGGAACTTTGAGTGCAGGCTGTGGTATGATGTCTGTGTCATTAGGCATGTCTAGGACGGAAACTAAATAAAAATAAAAAGAGGTCTGGCTGAGAAATACAGCTGCAAGGCTCTGTTAAGAAACAAACACGACTGTTATGAAATTTGCAGATTTTCTCCTGGGTTCAAGATATCTCGACTAGGAAGGGAAAATGACTTCCGCGTTCGCTCTAGGCTCTTTCTGAACTGGCTGTGCAAACCAGGTACAGTAGTTGCTGATAGAGCGGGAGGCCTTAGCGTTTTTCGGCCTTCATTATTTTGTATGGATGCCTGATTATGCGTTGGTATAAAATCTAATTGGCCCATGGGTCCTGTGGCTCGCATATATAGGTATTGGAGTATAGCAAACGAGGCTAAGGCTGTGAAGCTACGCCCCACGGGCAAGAATTCAGTGCATACACCTACTATACTTGATTAGTCAACCAGGGAACCTATCAGTCCTAAGGTTGATCTGATCGATGGTCATCGTAGTATCCCCGTAAAAGTCATTCTTTCAAAATGTCCACTCGTGAGGGCATATCTATGTGTCATGCTCAAATACTACCAATTCACTACGTAGTACTGTACATCTAAGGAACCCATTGATATAGTTTCTAGACTATCCTCCACATGTACCTTGAGTAACAATATTGGCGTGAAGGGCTCTGTATCACCAGCAGGAAGACTGTTGAGGTCAACACGGTCGTAGTTCACTCCAAAGAAGCAGTCAAATTGATGATTGAGAGCATCTTAACGGAGTTTTGCGATTTGTGTAAAGAAGACATGTCTCGGAGTGCGTCCTACAAGGGAGTCCGGAAATTGTACTTGGAATTGAGACTCATCATGCACAGTGTCATGGCGAGCGTCCCAATCAAGCTTCTCCAAAGGGTGAGCCTTTTACTATTAGACACACTCGTCAATTGCCCTTCTGTCGATGATGTACTGACCGTATAATGGACAGTATAAATTATCCTTACATGGCTTACTGACGAGTACAAAACCGGTATAAGAGATCTAACCTAGATAACGCAGACTCCATCAGCATAATGTTGACTTACCATATACTAGTTATCCACCGAATACTTATTATGTAATTGCTGTCAGCAGCCTTCACTTTACTATTTCCGTGCACTTTGGATCGTAATGCGTTGGTGCTGGTATTATGCGTCTCACTCTACAGTCTAAGAGAACTGGGAATATTTATGAAGGTCAAATCATACTGCGGTCCTTACTGATGGTCTGATGGTGTATTTAATTACTTGGATGGGAGTATGGAGGGAAGATTTGTTCGAGACCAACATAGTTAGGGCCCCTAAAAATGATGATGTACATGCGATTCTTAAAGAATGATCTTGTTATAGATAAAGGAGACTAACTCTATATTTTAGATAGAAATACCTTGTTTGACTTTTTGTACAAGAATCATAGGCGAAGCACTTTTATTTCTACAATATTTCATACAAGGTCATGTAGTCTCCCCCTCCATCTACTAGAAAATAGTATGACGGGTATAAAAAGACAAAAGAGGAAATGGGACGAGCCGGGTTTGAACCGACGACCTCTCGATTAGCCTGGAAGGGCTTATATGATGAAGTGAACTTCAGTCGAACGCGCTCCCAACTGCGCCATCGTCCCATCTGTTGATGTGTGCTGGCTACAATTAGTGCTACATAAGCCTTTAGCACGACTGGGAGTAGCTCCTAGTCTGGGACAGTTCCAGCAGCACCCACCTCCGTATCCTGTCCGCCATACATTTCGGAGTAATCAGATAACCATAATGATGCAATGAACTTCTCGGAAACCTAATACACCACTCCGAATTTCCCGAGCCCTCCAGTCGACCCAGGCGATGTCGCATAAACAATAATATATCACCTCTAAGATAGGATATAATTGGCTACATACTCTCCACCCACCATGTCCGTGAAGCTCCTCGATCAAAGCGACCGGAACTCTGACACTGGACAGGACCGTCTTCTCACTCATCATCATCAATAAGGCCGGAGGCCTAGTCTACCAGCGTGAATTTCAGCCCGGCTTGCGCAAGCTCTCTACGAATGATTATCTCGTCTTAGCTGGTACATTCCATGGGTATGTGGGTTGAGCGAATCCATCCCGCCAACGAGATACTTCCCGCCCACACATTTATTTCCTGCGAACTGACGATGCCTCATGTGTAGTGTTCACGCCATCACTCGCTCTATAACTCCTAGGCTTCCCCTCTCTACGACACCCGCAGCAGCGACTACTCCAACTTCCTCCAATATACCCTCAACCCCTGGCACACCCACTCCGCCGACTTCTGCATCGGCATTTACGTATCCCAACCCGGGGATTCGAGCGACGGGTCTCGAGAGCCTTGAGACGGATAAGTTCCGATTGACTTGTTTTCAGACGTTGACGGGGACGAAATTTCTTTTATTTACGGATCCGATGATGGGGAACATTGATGTTGTTATGAAGAAGGTGTACGAGCTGTATTCGGATTATGTTATGAAGAACCCGTTCTACCAACTAGAGATGCCGGTGAGGTGTGAGGCGTTCGATCGACATCTTGCGGGGTGGCTGAGGGGGAGGACCTGATCCATTTTTATATCCTTCTGGTGTTCGAGTTCGAGGTAATAGACTGCTGGAAGGTCGGTTTGTCGTGACATTAATGACGCATTTTGATGACAATTGTCCCTCTTGTAATTACAATTTTCTTTTTCGCCTTTGTTTGGTCATGACACATACGATAGACTTCAGTCACATCCTTCCAAAAGCGTATCGACTAGGATCGCTTTCTAGAATACAAGAAAATACGAAAAGCACAATGAAAACGCCGGGTATGCATCAAATTCGTCCTCAAGTTATTTGGGTTCCTTCTCTACGCGGTGTCCATCTTGTCACCGTCCTCCTTCTTATCTTTGCCCCCGCTCGATTCACCACCCGGTTGTCCTTCCTCAGGAATGTTATCTAGGTTGCCTTTGCGGTCTTGCTCCTCTCGGTCCCTCTTCTCCTTCTCCTGCCGGTTTTTCTCTTCTTCCAGGGACAAGCGCAGGGCGAACGCTAATTCGGGGTCATTTTCAGCCGCGTCTTCGAAACCGAAATCGCCGGAATCACCACCGCCTGCGTTATCTCCGCCTGCTCCAGCGCCATCGCCGCCTAGGATGGGCGTCATTTGGAGTTCCTCACTCAACAGGTTCGGTCCGGGAGGGATGATGGCAAGGTGTGAGCCGTCGCCGCCCTTAACGTTCTCGACAAAGGCCTCTAGCTTCTTAGTTTGATCGGATTCAAGATCCCCGAAGGCAATGACATCGATAGACACGTTGTTTTTCTTCATCTTCTTAGCCAGTTTAACCAATGTCTTCTCATCTTCGTCGATCGGAGAGCACGAGAACACGACGATGCGTTGGCGCTGGGACTTCTCGGAACGGTGTTTGAGAGCAAGCTATGGCCAAGCATACAGTTAGCATAATTTTCGCCAGGTATTCTGAAAGTTGAGATGGTGGAGTCAAGGCATACGCCGGCCACTTGTATACTAGAGCTAAGGTGGGCAGTGCCATGGATCTTAGTGCGGTGCAGACCGGCCAGGATGGCACCAAAGTCGGAGGTAAACGTTGACAGAACCTCAGGGCCCTTTCCACCCATACTCATAAGTCCGACAGCTGATTGGGGATGTACGCGCATCTTGGCAGTGTGAATGACGCTGACGGCATCAATCTGTGCTTGCCATCTTGTCGAGCTGGAGGGCGTCAACGGCGAAACAACGGAGCGACCGGAGAAGGTACTTACGTATAGTCTCCATTTCTACTGCTTTCACTATTGTCCACGCTGTAGATGAGTTAGTTGGGGGAACGTGGAGCTAGGCGTTGGACGGGGGATGACGAACATGATCATGGTTGCTTCGAGCGACGACATCTTGGCGGCGGTCTATCGGAACCAGATAGGCTTATAGAAGGGAGCAATGAAAAAAGGTAGAATAAGATATAATTAATGGAGCTCTCTTAGTACCTTGAAAGCTCTGCGGGGGCAGTAGAAGATGGGGGTTTGCAAGATGATGATGATGGCGGTGATGGGGAGGAGAGTTGGAGCTCTGAGAGGGAGAGATCAATGTCACACTGGCCGCCCAGTCGGGACTAACCACAAATTAAGTCAGCGGTTGTTTATTCCCATAAAACAAACGCATACTTGCTTCCCTTCCACTCTCACACCTCACGCACGCCATCCCTTCGCTTTCCCGACAATTCCACCCAACCCAAAATATTACATTTATTCACCATAATTAAAGAATTTCTCTTCCGACCCGTCAAACTCGTCATTGAACCAGCAATTTCCCCATAATGGCTTCTCTCACCTCCAAGCGGAAGTCTCACGATGACGACGCGTACTCCGTCGACGAAGCTAGAACACCTACAGGCAGTCCTCCGAAAAAGAGGCTCAGGATAACCCGAAGCCAAAAACAAGCGCTTATTGATAACTTACAGCTAGAGGGTGCGTTTCTAATGCGTACTGCCCCCTAATTACCGACACTGACCGTATCACAGTCACCGAGCGGGCTCGTAAACTTCGCGCGCAATATGCGCTCCAAGCAAATGATCTCCGGGCCCGGATTGAAAGACGCATTAACCGGATTCCCATCGCCCTCCGAAAGGCGAACATGGGCGAACTGTTGGAAAAGCACAATGCCGCCCTCCGGGCGCAACACGAGAGCACCTCCCCGAGGAAATTCATAAGCCCGATTAAAGGGACACGCAATTTTGCAGCTATTTCTGTTAATCCTGCCATGCAGAAGGCCTCTGCTGCAAGTCCGAGTCCGCGCAGGACAAAGAGACAAAGGTACGCAGTCTCCAGTATCGCGATCCTCTGCACGACACTTTACTGACAGCGATACAGTCACGACGGTCTCTACTCCGATAAAGAAAATGCCCCTGCGGCAGGAGAACAGCTTGATGTGCTCAAGAACCCGAAGAGACGCGCCAAGCCCGGCGCTGCTGCCGGAACCTCACGGGTGGTCTCCCAAGAAGTTAGAGGGGCAGACTTTAGAATTCTTTCTCCGAAATCATCGAACTCTCGGACTTATCCCCAGTCACCACTTCGAGCATCTCCAGAGAAGCCACAGAACTCATCTTACCTCTCGCGGCATATGCCATCGCTGAAGCCTTCTAGTCCGCTTAAGGCCGCTCCAACCAGCTTGGCTGGGTCCCTGGAAAGTGCGCGTCTTCGTTCTACAAAAGGCACGCCAACCACAGCAACAGTGAGCAGACCGGCTTCGCAAGCTTCCAAGAGACCAGCAAGCAGGGCTACTACAGTATCCAAGACGACGACACGCTCACCCTTACCACGACCTGCTACCCGCCAGCTTGAACGCAGAGGCAGCGTCTCGTCTTCCACTTCATCCGGCACAACCGTCACTAAGCCGACGAGGACGGGTGCCAACGCGAGGAAGGTGACAGCCGCATCAACTGCAAGTTCCACAGCTAGGAAGACCGTCGCGAAGAGCCAAACATCCACGACTGCCAAACGCAGCACCGCGTCGGCTACCAGGAAGACTACCGCCCCCGTAGGAGGTGAAGCTACAACAACGGGACGAAGGGTCCTGCGCAAACGCGCTTAAAGCTCTATATTCTTCCTGAGGAAGAAACCTTACATCTATAGTCTTTTGACGTTCAATAAAGTCTGCAAACGAGGGTTTATCGTGCAACGGTGTGAACTTTGATGTTTTGGGAGTTCGAGCGGGTCTATTGGCGTTTTTTCATTGCCTCGCATTACTTGGTCTAGAGTTGGTTTGGGCTGTCTTGTAACCGGCTTGTGTGACTGCTGTTCTTTTTGCGCTGTTGAACTAAGTCGAGCTTCTTGCATTAATCAATTATTTGATTAAGGGATATGCTATTGGAGTTTGGCAATCATCATCCTCTGGCTGATTGGATGAAATACTAGTGAATTGAACTTCGTTACAGGTACATCGATTATCATTATTGAAACAATGATACATAGGAGTCCTTTGCAACTGTCACAATGTATTATATAATTTATCTCCAAGCTCTTGGTGTGTTTCGAGACCAAGGCTCTGAGCCATAAAAAAAGATCGCTGAACCGGATCTACCATTACCTATGAAGATTACGAATGAAACAGAATTGAAGGAGAAAGATTCCACCCCGTCGTTTCACAGCTGTATGTAATCTGAACATCGCATGAAATTATGGATGTAAATAGACCAAACACAGACAATTCGGGATATCAGCTCAAGTAGGCTGCTGCATGGGTAAAATGCGAATGAAAGGGTGTAGAAGAAGAAGATATAAAAACTCAGCACAGGTATCTCTGCAGCCATTGTGAACTGGCTGGAAAACGAAGCAAACCAAACAATACTCTCACAACACTGTCAATGAGAATCAAAACAATTGGAACACCGGTGTAAAATAAATAGGATGAAGAAAGAAGACTGTTGAAGGATTGAGCACATATTCACGCTAGGTTTCGGTTGGGATGCAATAGTGAGATCAGGGATAGGGACACTCGAGTACCAGAAATGCGTTATAGCAAGCAATGACAGACAGGATACTCTAGATAACCAATAGAGAATCCAGGGACAACAATATGCAAATAGGTAAGAGCAAGGCCCACCATTATAACGATATTGCACTTTTGAGCCGTGAACAGGCAGAAAGGGTAAAGGCAAGAGCATTAGCGAAAGACGTAACCAATAAACGCAGGTTGTTTGGCTTCAGTCTTGAGATAATTGCGATGCGATGCGAGACAAGAAGGATATAAGTAAATCAGAAAAACTCCAACCAACCCTGTCAAAATGGAAGAACGCTGAACGGCCCAACGACACACCAACAGTATTCAGAGAACCAAGAACTGAGGAAAGGGGAGTTTGATCGATACATCTCCGAAACAAGTTAGCATAGAATATTGATCAACCGGCAACTCCCATGGGCCCTGTTCCTGTGCGACTTCTATAAGTGAGTGGTTGAGGCTGGGCATCTGCCGGATTTTGTTGACTACCATTGCTAATGCTGCGCTCGCGACTATCGCTTGTCGCTGCTGGCACCAGCTCCATGTTGCTATGTGGGGTAGCACTCGCTGAATGGGCATGACCAGGGCCTTGTACATGACGTACAGAGCCTTGAAGCTGCGTCGCTGTATCCTGGGATGGATCCGTTTCGATACGTGCGGAAGTTGGGGCGTTTGCTCCCCGGTTTGCATTCGCGCTGGTGATAGTAAAAGTTTCGCCACCATTGACGGGCCTCTGGGAAAAGCTTCCACGCGCAATATCACCGTAGCGTTTCAAAATTTCCTTCGTGGTGACTTCAGAGTTCTCCTTCAAAAAGCTGGTGTCCGTGAGAACCGATTGCAGATCCTCGGGGATCTGAATTACTCCAAGTTAGCATATCTGTAACACATTAATAGTGTGCGAAAATCTACGTACCTCGCACATGGTATCATTATACGTGATGAGCGCATTGATGGCCTCAATCGCCAGGAAACTTTCATCCACAGTGCCATTCTTGGTATTTGGATAGAGAATATTAGGAGCCATGACTGTGGCAAGATTGTGTATGTCCATTTTGCTGCCTGACTCTTCATCTACGTGCGAGAAGGATGATGTCCAATTCAAGAAGGCAAATAGGACTTCCATGGTATCTCGGTGAGCTTTCGGAAGCAGGCAACAAGCAAGGTGAAGCACCCGTTTTTGCTTTTCTGGATCGGATAGTTCTGTGACGCGTGTAAGAATATTATCCAACGCGCTATCAGGATCGAAAGGCAGAATACTTACTCTGAGATACTACAAAAAGACGATGCAGTTTGAATGTTAGGAGTGGGTCGGGCATCTCGCGAAGGAACTTCTTTAAAAGGGCTGCGATTTGCACAGGGTTTTCCTTTGTTAAATCCACCTGTTCATACTTATTGTCGATCAGATCTGAAATCTCTTTAAGCCGCCTAATATTGCCGTTCTTTCGGAAAACACCTTCCACAGACATGTCCATCTGTCTCATGGCGGACACAGCATCGTCAACTAGAGCGGGAACGCGAAGCGCACCAGGTCCGACACCATGACTGGACTCTGTGCCCTCCTTTTCGACAAGGAAATCTAAGTTGACGCCGAAGTAACCCTTCTTCTTTCCACCTTTCTTGGCTTCTTTGTTAAAGGCACGGCCAAAGATATTCCAGATCGTCGGTTTGCGGGACTCAATAAACGAAAGAAGCTCCTCCAAAGTGAAGTGGCCATCCAGCAGAGGCTCCATAGATAGTACAGCAACGTGTCGCACGATGAAATACTCCAGCGCAGATAATTCTGAGAAGTACTTTTTGGCCCTTCCACTCTGTTCCATGAGGTGCCGTTCTAAGCCAGCACCGGAAACACCACGCTGATGGCCATAGTTGTACCTTGGAAGTGGCTCGGTGGTTCCGACAAGCCTTGTTCCTGCGTGCTTGTATGCGTTGGGACGTTGCTCTTTAGCTTGCTCGGCCGCAACGATCCTTGGAATATCATCCAAAGTGAGAGCGTCCTGATTGCCAAATGTCAGCTCAGTGACCGTCTCGCCATTTGCGTCTTTTTCTTCTACAATTTGAAAACCGTGACCACGGGGATCAGTGCCTTCACCACCCGATGAACCTGGCCTTACGCTCCGTCCTTCTGGTCCATCGATGATCCGCGACGCTCGTGCTTTTTTGTAGGTTGTTGACAAGGTACGCTCGTTTCGGATCGACCTTAGACGTCGCATTTCACCAACAGTCTGTTCAAGAGAAGATTCCTCCGTTCCCTCTTTACTCGCATGCGAGTAGGATTTTGATCTCGTTGCCGACCTACGCAGTTCACCCCCAGGAGCTGATTGGCCGTCACTGCCGTCATGCGATCTCAGGTTGGCTTCATCTGAAGTGGATCAGTTATCTAAGCTCAAGACGATAATTCTTAGTTGGAAACATACCTGATGCGGGGATAGTACCACCAGCTCGAAGAACGGTAAGTAGCCGTGCAAGAGCAACCTGTAACAGGAAGACAAACTGTTGGAGTTTGGACACTCGAGTGAACCCTCCTTGTGTATCATGTGTGAAGCCATTCTCAGAGGCGCAACTGGTACAGAAAGCGCACTTATCCTTAGGATTCCACAACGCATCTTGAGGAATGGCAGTCAGATCCCTCTGGCATGACGTACAAGTCAAGTGAGGTGGCTTGATATGCCACCTGCTGTCGCCAAGCTTGATACACTCGTCATCTATTGGGTCTTTGCAAGCGGCACAGCAATCAGAGAGCTGATCAGCAAGAACATCGACATTAGCCATCAAGTCTGCAGTAGTCGCTTCTTCTTCTAGAGGCCTAAGTGCTTCAAGATCTCCAAGATGATCCAAGAATTGATGGAGACCTTCAGGTGTTTCTGACTCCCTCTCTAGCTTTAGAGCGCCCTGCAAACCAATGCGAATGAGAAGTTTCAGATAATGAGCAAGACCCGTCACTAAAGATAGAAGCTCCTGAGTGACTCCGAGTTTCCGAACGCCGGTCTCTTGAGTCTTCGACAACAATGCAAAAAAGGCGACAATTTTCTTGCACAGGAGTTTTGCTTCGCGGCCATAGGCGAGGTCTAAATAATGGATTTAGTTTTGCTAGGTAACTGATAAACACTCACGAAAAACAAAGTCTCACCTTTCATGCCTTGGGCCTTGATGTTTGCTGCAAGTTGGTCAATCGCAGAAAAAAGAACATCAACGTGTGCAATGAATCTTTTCGCAACAAGGACTCCGTCCACATAAGTACCATTGCTAACGTGAAGAAGCATATCTGAGATGCAGGCGGCCGACGATTCCTCGAAAGTTGATAGGATGCTCCATATTTTGTACACTTTCTCCTCCATCACATCTTCTTCCTCCCGCACTCGATTGCGTTGCTCGTCGGTGGCATTGGCTTCTACCTCAGGAGGTTCTAGAGGCTGGCCGGTTGGAGCTAAACGAACATTCCAAAACTTGTGAATCATATAGCATTCAGGGTGCCAGTGTTGATTTTGGCCATTACGGAAAATCTCCACGAATTGTTTAAGGATTGCAGTGTGGCAACCGTGACACCGCTGTGCGAACTGCGTCGAGTAATGGAAGTGACAGAAGACTTTGCCTTCATGCTCATAATACGAGTCCTGCGCACCAAAGACTGTCGGGCAAACAGAGCAGGTAAAATGCTCAATATGATACTTTCGATCTAAGGCCGTGATATAAGAGCCACGCAGGGCACCGCCGCATTCATGACAGAGAAGATCCAAACGCCGAAAGTAGTCTGTCTCGCATAGAGGATATTGTCCACTCCCGTCTTCCGCATCGACAGGGAAGAATTTCGAAGCCACGATTTGGCCACAGTCCTACACGGGAATAAATCAGTTGCAAAGTACAGAATGGCTACGAGAGTAGCGATGGAAACTTACTTCACACTTGAAGCATTCAAGATGGTATGTTGAAAGTAATGCCCGTACAAACTGACCTGTGAGGGGTTCACCACACTTTTTACAGATCCTTGATGCGCCACCTGGTGACTTTGTCGGTTGCCGGCCGTTAGGGCGAGTTCTGTCCCGGGGAGTTGATCGGTCCCAATAACCGGCTGCATCGCGTGGAGTCGAAGGGTCCCTTGGGCTGGAATTGTTTGACTCGTATCTTCGACCCATACGGCCGTCAGGATTCTGGGCTCCATCCACGGGGCTGTTTCCGGACGTACTCCATCCCCCAGTTATTGCACGCGGCGAGTCAAACGGAACATTGCTATCTGCAGGTGATGTGGGAGTCTGCATCTGATTACCTCCACCATAACCACTAGTATTTAACGTGGGGCGAACAGCCCCGTTGCCCGGCACGAGGCTGTCTGGCAAAGGAACGTCGCCGGGAGGCATGTCCGTGTGAAACTACGCCGTTGTGCGTTTGTATTCAAATGTATCTGAGGATGAAGTAAGAGATTGGGTGTACTGATTCCTGAGAGAGGTCGTGTTTATGGTTAGGGCCGAGATCAAGGGAATTGGTTTGTCGAGCCAGGGATTGGTGCGGGAATAAACAAGGATGATTCGGAGGTTGCAAAATGGGTAGTTAGGGACGAGCAATGAAGCGATTATCGCATCTTTAGTGAAAGAAAGAGTTCAGGTCAGAGAACAATTTGACTTCGTTTGCGCGGGGCTCTTTGAGGATATTTGGAGGTGGTTCCCGTCACAACTTACCTCACGCCATGTAGATGAAACTTGCGGGGAAATTCTAGGAGTAACTCAAGGAATAGGAATGGGAGCGCGTGATCGACTGAATAGATCTAACCTTCCACGTATCACCTGTCTATGTAAGCGACTTATTTAAATATCGAGACGTCTGGAAGCGCAAGCGCCCGTGTCGAGGACAGCGAGATTGAAAAGGTTGAAGCTCAAAGTGAGACCAACAAGCGGCGGAGTACACTAGCCGGAATCACAACCATTCCTGATTGATTTCCTGCAAACACGAGGGTTGCCAGTCCAAACCCTGGAACTCAGAGTACAGAGGCAAGCAGAAAATGGTGAGATCCAAAATCCAGCACAGCCAAATAAACGAGGGATAAGGAGAGAGGGTAATAGGAGACAGAGATCGCGTGTTTCTCAGAGTGGGTGTCTGTCCTGCTGGGCAGTTGTCGCTGTGCCCCCCTATGCTTCATGTTGCTGGTTACCCGCTAGAGTCCATCACGTGAATACATTCACCGCCTGGATCACCGCCTGTGGCCAGTGTGTATTGTGTATTAACAAGGTATCTGTGACAGGAATGAGACGTTGGTGCCTGACTACTATGTAACAATCCACATTGAGAGATTGGACAGAAATCAGTGGAATATAAACAAACATAAATCATAGAAGAAACATAGGTGACAATAAGATATAAAACACACAGAAGAAACCATCTAGATTGTATATTAATAGTAAGTAGTTTTACAAGGACAAGCATCTCTTCTGTGATGAACAAGCGACTGCAATACTGGATCAGAACCTGGTACGGGCAAGAGCAAGAAAGGAATAAGGATTGTAGCCATCATTCCTAGCCTACCAACCCTTTTCCTGACCCCTTATTTTCTTTTTTTCTCTCTTTTATTCCCTCATTTGCGGGGCAATAAGCGTGTTCCCCATTTTGGTATTTCTGAAACTAGTCATACACCGGCAGTCTAAGTATGTTGCTAAGTGGAGTTTGCTGCCCGCTCGGGACCCTTGACGTTGTTTATGCAAGTAAAGGCATCTTGGGATGAGAATGTTTGATTCAAAATACGTAACGTACTGCAATTATTTAACAGGAAATTGCCCAAAGTGAGTTGCTTTATTACCAGTGTCACAATAAGTTGAAACGTCTTCTGCTTTTGTATAAGATGATGATGATAATAATGATGATGATGTTGTTGTTGTTGTTGTTGTTGTTGTTTATGGTGATGATTTTTATTATTTATTTTTCTTTCTCAAAGCATTCCTCAAGAGGATGTCATATATGGAGAGCAAGGGTGGTGACCGTCTTGTCAAGCTAGTCTTGTCCAGGAATGTTGGAATGAATGGTACCTGTAGTAAATGGAGCCTCAGGGGTCTTAAATTTCTGAAAGACCCTGACAAGTTAATTAAGTAAATAGAAAAGAGAGTCTGGGTGGTAACCTTTAAATAGAAATAAGTGGTTGTATTCTAATTTATAAGGACACGATGGACATGTAAACAAGGAATAAGGTATTTTCAAAGGGTCAACAGGTCGGTTGGTCAAGGGAAATATCCAGTGCTATATGTATCAGGGGACTTGGATCTACCAGTATTAGCATCAAGTAGGCGGTGAGGTAGGTTGCTTGTGTGGGATTTCAATAGAAGTATTTAAGAAACTGAATTACCAGCAATGTGTATGTATACGTAGTATGTCTGTACCCCGTACAGTATGTATGTATGTATGTATGTATGTATGTCATACCTACACTTCAGCCTTTCCCAAAAGTACACAATAGATAAAAATACAAATACAAGAAAGAATAATGTAGGTTTTTCTGAAAATATAGTAAAAAAAAGGAAAATTTAGTGACATTTCCTTTTAATACTTCCAGAAGCTTGCTTACCTGTATCATAAGTTCAGGTTTTTACTTACCTTTACTAACACAAACTCTGCTGTGCAATATAGGCTTATCTCTGTTAAGGAAATATGACAACAACGAAGATAGGTTTAAAGAGACCCCCATCGAACTATAGAGATAGATAAAATGTTCAATTGACAATTGTACGATACTGGAGATACTCTCATCAACCTAATTATGAACTGCGTACAACTCAACAGGTACACAGAGCTTGTTTGTCTGCAATCGGTTGCTCCCTACTTCACTTATGTTTCGCATGTTGATGCGTGCTAGACATTGACCCAAGGTATCATTAAAAGCTTGAATAAAACAGATGTCCCTCACCTGATAAGTACTCACTTTCAGAACGTAACCCACCTGGTCTATCTCCCGCTGCCTTGGGGGCTGCGACATCAATGGTCATTATTATCATCTAAGCGCCCTCCTCTTCTTACTCCGCCATCTGCTGCTTACAACTGACTATAAGCGCTTTTTGTCATATCCATATTTTTATAAGTCAAACCCGCTGACGAGAGCTCGTTTATTCGGTTCTATGGCAGAATGTCTGATCAGGCGATCCTCCGCATTACAAGTGTACTATTTCCTCCACCATCGAAACTACCCTGAGAAAAACTTTTGAACTAACGAGGGGTTTCTTTCGGTGGGTTACCAGGAAATCAAACAAATCCAGCAAGGCGCAGACCTGTGTAAGTCTCCGATCATGAGATGCTAAAAGAACCCTACCGTCAATTTTCCCGTAATAAGCTTACAATCGTTTGTCGGTTCTGGCTCTAAGCTCTGGCGGTAGCTTACGATGAGTCTGACATACGAAATATCTACGCCATCATTCTTGGACCCCCAGAGACCCCTTACCAGTTCGGTTTTTTCGAGGTTTGTGTTTGCTGCACTTGATACAATAGCGACAACAACATAATCCTAGTCTTACTGACTGGGAAGGGTTCTCCTTAGTTTGCTATCAAATTTGGAAAGGGTAGGCAATCTAGACTGTGAGAGGATCGCACTAGCATGTGCCTAGAAGACTGATCTATAGCGGCATCAGACTATCCTGCAAACCCTCCGAGTGTCCGAGCTCTGACGACAAATAAAGGACGCTGCCGATTCAACCCTAATATCTATGCTTCGGGCAAGGTCTGCTTGTGAGTTCAATATCGAAGGCCCTAGGAACCAACAATGCTCATGTGCTGATAGAGACCAGGTCTATTCTCGGGTAATGTCATCTTGAAAGTGTACAAACTAACTATGGCTGACAGGCCTGGTAGCACTTGGCACGGGGAACGCGGAGAAGAATGGTCATCTGTACAAGGCCTAGAATCTATTTTGCTCTCCATCCAGAGTCTCTTATCTAACAATCCTTACGAGAATGAACCTGGATACGACAAGGCACAGACTGCGGAGGATAATGAGTGCAAGAAATGCTATGTAGAGAAGGTGATGGCTTTTTCTGATTTGGCGTGAGGATGTGCTAACAGCATTTTTTGTATACGTAGATTCGACATGAGAACCTCCGAATCGCAGTCATCGAGCCTCTGGAATCGTCGCTAGGTATCTTGCCAGACAGAAGAGCAACCCTGGTCGCAGAGCAACCGTCCGAGGATGACGACGAAGACCAATTACAGAACGATGATAAACCCGGTATTGAACAGTTTATCGACTTTCGCAAAAGACGGTTCTTATGGTATTATGAATCCTACATCCAAATGATTAATACTGCGGAAACGGAGACTTCTCGAAAGCGCAAATTCCGCAGAATGCCTTTCGAAAGCCAGGGCAATACTATGGATGGGCACTTTGATTACCCTGAATTAAGGCGGCGGCTAGCCTTGCTCAAAGAAAGGATTATTTGTGAGACACAAAATTGGCCATTCGAAGGCCTTGGTATCAAGAAACAAGAATTGAGTATTGCTTCAAATCTGCAGTGCCAGTATGCACAGATTGTCGAGGATTTCAAGCGCCAGAAGAACTTTGCCGTTGATCTAAACCTTGTCGATGCGAATCCATTTCTTTGGGCATTTACGTACTTTGGTCGGCCTATGAGCCACTTGGACGGTGGCATATTCAAATTCAAGATCTATATAAGCCCACGTTTCCCGGACGAACAGCCCCGTGTCTTTGTGGAGACATCTCTCTTTCATGTTCGCGTATCCAAAGAGGGAGTTCTGTGTTATTTTCCACGGCGAACAGACGAGATGCGTTACCATATCGAAGCGATTGTGGCGGCACTCGAAGAAGAATCTCCGCCGTATGATCCTCGCACTACAGTGAATCCCGGGGCAACCAAGCTTTTCTGGGGTAGTCCAGAAGATCGCAAAAATTATAACAGGGCATTGCGACGATCTGTCGAAAGAAGCGCTGAGTGGGTTTCCGTTTATCCCTTAGACCACCATATTCGCAAAATCCTAACGTAACAATGTAGGGAAGCGTATGCATGAAGATCTCCTTGCCTACCAAGGCTTTTTTACTACTCACTTAAGCATCAGATGCTTCATCAACTCCGGTTCAATTCGGCTGGTCCAAACTTTGAAATATTATCAGTCTGCAATTGTCTCATTTTCTTCTTGCTCTAATTTTCACATCCTTCGCCGTGCTCTATCGCATATAATGGTGTGTATGTCATCTGGAGTTAGGCGCGTGATGATAATATGGTTTATCGGCTGGGATTAGGACGTTTCTAGATTGGTTTTGCAAAGATAATGCCCAGTTATGTATTGATGCTACCGATGTAAACCTCTGTAAGTAGGTTTAAATAATTCAATGGGAAAGAGACAATGGGTTTCGTGGTCATCATATCACGGTTGAAAGCAATGTGGCTTCTCTACTAGCGGGGTCTCGGGCCTTTTTGACTAGCCCCCAGACCATTTTCTCCGTAGCTTGGAGCAGATCCCAGTTAAATTGTCGCACCCCCGACCTAACAAGAGATCAACACTCCCCGTCCTCAATTTCTATCGCTTATCTCCACCACCTTCAGTCGCTGAAATTGACAAATCACCCGGCATAATGTCTAACAAGCGTCCCACTATGGAATTGGGCTCTGTCTTGGTGGTCGGTGGCTGCGGATTCGTGGGCTGGCACATTGTCAATCAGTTGCTCAACTTCCCTTCAGAAACCGATGTCAGCGCCGCTCTCCCGAAACCAGAAGGAGATCCTCGATTCGATTACCCCCAATTGACCGGTCGGTATCCGAGATGTATAGCGAAGGTCGCGGTGGTCGACTTGCGAACCACCAACAACCGGTTGCCCGGCGCCGAATACTACGATGGCGATATCACGTCGGCCGAGTCTATGTTGGACGTGTTCCGCAAAGCTAAGCCTGATGTTGTTATTCACACTGCTACGCCAAATGTCCTGGAAGGAAACAAGCCGTTGTTGCGCAAGGTGAACGTGGATGGGACGAAGACATTGCTGGAGGTCGCGGGCGGCGCTCGCGGAGACTGGGGCGGCAAGTGCAAGGCTTTCGTGTACACAAGCTCGAGCTCGGTGGTTCACGACACGCAAAGTGACTTGATTAATGTGAACGAGGAATGGCCTTACATCAGAGGACAGCGGCAGTTGGAATACTACTCGGAGACTAAGGTAGGTAATGCTGAACCCTTTAGGTTTCTCGAGTCAACGTTTGCTGACGAGTCGGCGATTCAAGGCGGACGCAGAAGAACTCGTTTTGAAATACAACCGAACGTCGCCCTCTGGCATGGTGACCTGTGCTATTCGTCCGGCTGGTATCTATGGTGAGAAAGACACTACATTTACCTACAAGATTTTGGAACACTCGTCCAAGGCTTCCCACACCGTTCTTCGAATGCAGCTGGGTGAGAACAACAATCTGTTCGATTTTACCTACGTTGGCAATATTGCTTATGCCCACTTACTCGCCGCCTTCCGTCTGATTGCTACGAAGACCCGCATTGACTCCAAACAGAGTGAACCGTTAGACAATGAGCGGGTTGATGGAGAGGCTTTCAACATTACCAACGATGCCCCGGTTTATTTCTGGGATATGACACGTGCTGCTTGGGCTTTGACTGGCAAGGTAGTCGAGCCTCATCAAGTGTGGGAACTCCCCGAGGCGATCCTCGGCACTGTTGGCGGTGTAGCGGAGACAGTACTGGGAATCTTTGGCAAGACGCCGCGGTTGACTAGGCGGATGGTCCGGTATTCATGTATGACTCGTTACTACTCATGTGACAAGGCCAAATCTCGACTAGGGTACACACCCATCGTCCCGGTTGATGAGGGCCTGGCTCGTGCCGTCGGATTTGTGGTAGAACGGGAGCGACTGGAGGGTGAGAAGAAGGGACAGTAATGGGAAAGCGCAAATGAATGATGGAGGTGTATGGGCAGCACGATGTAATATAGGTAATTCTGGAACTATTATCTGGTTCAGTTTCTTTCTACCAGGCATATACCTTAATGATACATGGTTTTGAGTGATTTTCGCCATATATAGCCATATATCGATTGTCAACCTTCACAGTGGCTGTATTATGATGGTTGAGATTTATAGATTCAGTCCATTCAAGCGTTTTCACGGTATATGTCTGTATGTTTGCTGGATCAAGAAGCCTCCATATCAACCCAGGCACCGCTAAATTGAATAGCCTGTCTAAATGCGCCCGTCGGAGACCGAAAAGAAGACACAGTTTTAAATCTGGCTGGGGAGTCGGCATGCCATGACTATTCCAGGAAATCCCTTTTCAAGACCTACCAGGTCTAGATTTGCCCAAAACCAGTACTCGTCATCTGATTTTGGAACCTTTCTCTACTTCGGAATCTATTGAATTCCAAACTTCCGGGATCGCTTCTTTACTGGGATTACCTTAAGAGTATCAAGGAAGATAGGAATGCGTCATCTTGCCCAGGGGTAAAGCGCCAGATATTGACAAGAAGCCAAGCAAGTGACGAATGGTATGCGTGCATTATCATCATATAGGTTACATGTGGCTGTCTCACTGTTTTGTTCCTTGGCAACCACAGAACTGAGTGAGTATAGTGCGTCTGTCAAGGACCGTCAAGTAGTACCTTCCTCAATTGGCGTGGACGTGGATTGCGGCACCTGACCTTGGCTTTTATAATTGTCCGTGTCTCTTCGTTCTACTCGTTCTTTTCTGTTACCCTTTTGTCATACCTTGTCAGTTAGGCATAAGAACAACAACTGGAATAGCGAAACTGATATAGTCACGTCGGGAAAAATATCATGGATAAGTTATACCAGCAGTGTCTAGTTCAAATCCTCCTTATGTGTTTCGTCGACTACTTCTGTTGCTGGTCTGGCTGATTAATCTTCCAGAATCGACTGCAGACGAAAACAGCGATCCCGCGGGGCATTTATCTGGTGTAAAGGAAGGCATTCCTGGAATTGATGCATCCTTTGACTACCTTGTGGTAGGTGGTGGTAATGCTGGAGTGACTCTAGCAGCGCGTCTAGCTGAACAAATATTCACCGTGGCCTTGGTAGAAGCTGAGGACTTCTATGAGACCAAGTATCCACTAGCGAAGGTCCGTGGGGCTGCTGGAATTGGTACTGGAGCTGATCCTACGGCTATTCGAACGCCCATCGATTAGGGGGGTTTCTTGTCAATGCTGGACCGGGTGCAAACTACCGGACTATACATTAGGAGAAAGCCAAATGTGTAGCAGGATCGTATGACTTACCAATGAGTCTCGAGTTGCCTACTATATACTGACTTTGTTTATTGTTAAACAGGACGGCAAGCAACTATATGATATACCATAGGTCAGTGGACTCCTATCTTCTTTCATAGATAAAACTAAAGAATGACTAGAACTAAGCCGACTATAGGTTCGATGATGCGGTGGGCTGATCTCGTCGATGGAGGAAAGTTACATCTTTGACAGCGTTTTTCCCTTTTCCAAAAGGCCGATCAACTTTACTGCGCCCAACGACGAGCTGCGTCCTGCAAACGCCACTGTGAGATATCGAGAAGAGGCATATGATAAAAACAGCTGGCCTGTCGAATTGACTTATCCTGATTCTGTCTCGTCTTTTCCTAGCTGGCTCAAGCTTGGATTAGAATCGGGGGGCGTTGGAGAAACAGTTGAGTTTAAAAGTGGGTCGTTGTCAGGTTCCTTTTATTGTCCGTTGACTATGCGACTAGCCGATCAAACCAGAAGCAGCTCGGAATCGGCATTTTTTAGGTCACTGCCATCCTCAGTCTACCTACAATCTCTGACGTTATACAAGAACACAATGGGCAAACGGATATTATTTGATCAAAAGCGAGCAACAGGAGTTGTGGTTTCCACCACTGGTTCTAAGTATGAACTGAGCGCGACGCACGAGGTCGTCATATCGTCAGGTGCTTTCCAGAGCCCTCAGCTACTCATGGTATCAGGGATTGGTCCTACTGTTATACTCCAAGAGCATGGGATAGTTGTTGTTGTTGTGGGTCTACCAGGGGTCGGTCAAAATTTGTGGGACCAGGTCTTCTTTGGACCAACATATCAGGTGGATGTAGAGACATTTAATAAACAGGTTCACGGACATCTCGTACGTGGTAAGCCAAATAATTCAGTATACATCTTCTCATACTGGAGTATTGACTAATCATGGATTCGACTACGTGGCCTTCGAAAAGCTCCCAAACAGCTCGCGATCCGCATTCTCTGAAAGAACGGAGAAAGACCTATCCTGGTTTACCTAAGACTGGCCGGAGGTTGAGGTATGTTTCCAGTTTGTTACCAAGCCCTGATTATGCTGATTCCCTGGATGTAATAAACCAGTATGTCGCCGCACCGCTTTCGTTGGTAATTTCTCCGACCCCATTACTATGCAACCAAAGGATGGAAAGCAATACGCCAGCAACATGCCGGTGCTTATGACACCGACGTTGTGTGGGAACGTCTCCATGATCTCAGCTGATACGAACGATCTTCCAGTAATTCACGTTAACTGGCTTACTACGGAGACAGACCAGCAAGTAGTGATTGCAGCATTCAAGAGGACATGTGACATCTTCCATAGTGAAGCCATGACACCCATTGTTATCGGAGATGAATACTTCCCAGGGGAAGAGGATCAGATTGATAGTCAGATCCTTGGCATCATCCGGGATATAGCCATGGCTCCATGGCATGCTTCCGGTACATGCAAGATGGGGACTCGCTCTAATCGCCTGGCGGCCCTCGATACCCGAGCCAGGGTGACTGGAATCGAAGGACTGAGGGTGGTAGATGCCAGCGCATTTTCGTTTCTTCCCCTGGCCATCCCCAAGCGGTTGTCTGTATGTTTTATATCATATCCCCTCATCTACCTGGGAGTTCGGTGGCCATGGATGTTTAGATATGCTCGTGGAGAAGATTGCCTTAGATATTATAGGTCATAGACAAGGTGGAGCTTAGGATGATAAGACATTGATCCGCAATCCGGGCGTATCCGCTGAGCTGGATGAAGGAGCTTAGCTCTGAGATGTTATTCGGTAGATAGATGGTGATTGCAAAATGGGCTCACCAATGACAGCCCCCAACCACATCCCGGCTATCCTGCAAAGTGAGCATGGAGCCACCGAGTAGAACAAGTGAAACCCACGGTGACTTACGTATGATATAGGGGGCTGACCGTAAACACACACACACAATTTTACGAATTATCCGAATCGCACCATCAACCTCAGGTACATATAGCTATATTTCTACTTGAACGCACCCAAGGGAGAAAAGCAAAGCCCCGACTGGAACGCAAAAAAAGTAAAACGATTTTGGAAGACTCTATGGTGGGGCTTGGCCCCGTTCTGACCTCATGTCCACTCGCTGGGATGGTCACGAAAATCGGTTCATTCCATGGCTGATCTCGTATGGGGATTTGCTGCCCTCATGTGGAAATGTACTCGTACCTTTTCCTCTCCCCTAGCCGACGTTGCCTGTGTAGGACGAATGAATGTGAATTGCCTTGAAATCGAACTAATCAGAAATTAGAATGCAAAACGATATGAAGGTACTACCATTGTACCCTGATTTGTTATAGTCTTGTCTTGTCTGTGTGCAGCATGCATGATGTATGGAGGGGGATGATGTAGGAGTTTTCTGTGTCTGTACGTATTGTATGTATGTATGTACCTATCCGTCAGATGACCCGGATTGCCACGTATCAGCGGAAGGATTCTCAAATATGAGGGGGAAAAAAATAATATTAACATAACATGGAAACTGAACCGCCATTTCTCCGCAAACAACAACCTCCATAGATCTTAATATATTTTGACGGTTAATGCTATAGGTGGAGGGGGTGTGGGCACAAGGAAAAGAAAGTGGGTTAGGACTACTAGTAGGACATCCTACCATCATCTCATCCGTCCTCCCCGTTCAAACTCCACCTGTGAAGTTCGAGTTTATTAAGGGTGTGGTTCTGAAGATCAGAAGCAATCGCAGAATCGTGGTTGGATGCCGATCAATTGGGTTTGGTTACCAGCTGGAATGGTGGGGGTTTGCAGAACCCAATTGGAGCGATGTGAATGTGAGAAGGAAGGGAGGGAGAGAGAAACTTGAGGAGAGGGGGGAGATGCTTCTCTTTGTTTGGGTCCTTTTTTGTGCCTTTTCTCTTCTAACTTCCCCGGATTTTTGGTCCATTTGATGAAACTGGGAATGTTGATTGATTGATGAAGACGTCAAGTTGCACAAGGGTGAGTTTTAGTTTGACCCACGATGATGAAACGGCTTTCTATCAATATCTATCGTCATTCCCATGCTGGAGTCTACTGTAGAAGACTGAATTTTACCATTACATGGGGGAGGTGGAAAAAAATGATCATTGCCTGAAGGAGGAGGGATCAGTGATGTTTGCGGGTGGGATATTTCGTGGTTATTAAGCACAGCGCGCATGTACTAAGTTAGTGCTGTAAGTATGTCTTTGATCCATGCATTAATAGACATGATTTTCTGAGAAGCGAAAAAGAGGGCCGCCAGTGGAAATTTTCTTTTCTTTTTTCCCCTTCTCTAGTATTTACCCCGCAAAGGATGACTGATCTTAGCTTTTGATGTGGTCCTGGTGACTGAGTACTTGAGAAAGTTTATTGGCATGCCAAAGGTAACTACTACAAACAGTATCAGTTAAGATAGGCAGACTGAGCCCTTCAGCTCGAGACTATTCATTACCTAAGGGCATTACCTACTCTGAGGTCTTGGTCTCCTGATGACTTACTATTTTGGTGCTGGGCGGCCGATTCCTACTGGTCAATCATTATCCCGGAACCAATAACAACAATGAGACATTCATATATCCTCTTTTTGCCGGGTTTCTGGGGCTACCACCGTTATACAGTACCTATCCACCAAGAAGAAAACATATCCGTACAGAATAACACAACCCTCCGGATACCGGATAATCCACTCGAAACCTATCCAATGTAGGCTCCTAGTCACCTAAGAATTAACTCCGACAGTCTGCAGACTATGCCGCTTACCAACACGCAATATGCACAGGGCCAACCTCCTAGGTTTTCCACATCTACGCCTGCTACCAAGTTTTTGTCTCTCCCTCGCACAGCGGACGGAATAGAGTACATGATTCAGTTAGGTCTTTCCCCTCCGCAATCCGTAACCTTCTACGCCCAAATTACCCTACTACTTCTGGAAGATAAGTTGTATCGATCTCCTTCCGAATGAAGTCCCAACAACCAGAGGCGAAAGGAGGTCAAGTGAGCAATGATCTTCTGGGACCGGGAGCGGTTCCATGGGACCACGATGGCCGTCGAGACAGCTTACCCGTTGTTTGCAAGAGTGGTGACGTCCAGTGGCTGCCAGAGGGAACAAACATGCAATTTAGTACTACCACGGCCCTATATGGCTGGTATGCACAGTTCCGACTTTACCCCCTTCCCGAAAAAGAATAAGAATAAGAATAAGAATAATAAACAAAAAAAAGAATCTGCAGGGGTTTCTAGACCTGAACTGATCGGGAATCTCCAAATATTATCATACATTAAAATGTATCATTGTCATCATCCAGGTTGTACAAGGGCGGCCTGATGGGATTCATTTCGAACCGATCGATATAGCCGACCGTTAGGATGGGTTGATCTCTTGGTGGCGGATGGTGGCTGTAGGGAGAGGTCGTGTGGCTCGGGATGAGGTACCCCCTCTCCTCTCTTTTCCTTTCTTTTCCCTGAAGGGATTTATATTATCACTGCAGATTTTGATGTACTGTACTTAAATTGGGGGAGGGGCGTGTGTTGGTTGTGTTGGTTACTGGGGAACCATGTCAATGTACGAAGAAACATGGACCAAACAGCTCGGCAAAATCCTATCATAATAAACAATCGATACATTGGTGGTTTCCGAGAAACAAGCCGTTGTCGAAGACCAAAATGCAGTAGGAGTATGAATCATCAGTTAGGGTTGGCCACATGCAGCTCCAGGTGTGTGTGTATATGCCCTGTGCTCCCATGGTCTCTTGAAGGTCACCTACCCTGCTGATGGTTGAAGGCCGAGCCCAGGTCCGTGCCAGCTTTTCGGCGAACTCCCATGATGTAGTGGACTCAGGAACGTTCGGGGAGCTTCGATCAGTTTATATCATATATACATTGTATATGCATGTATATATGATATTTTGGGTTTTCTTACCGCAGGAGTAAGTTTTGGAGAATGTTGGAGAACTAGTTTTTTATTTTTTATTTTTTTTTTATTTGGATCGAAAGGTCTAGATGAAGAGAGTAGGAGGTTGATGGCGTGGTCGGTCACCAGTGTTGTATTTACTCGTTCAGAATACTATAAATTGTCTATCAATGGTGGATCATTGATAATAAAAATAAGAATAAGAACCATACTATTCTCGAAATGGGTTCCTCTTGTTGTCACTAGAAGCTAGACTAAAACGACGATACCGAACAATTACAGCTAAGCGGGTGGGTCAAACATCAATTCTCAGAAGAAGTGAAAGAGAAAAGAATATGAAGTTTCAGGGAAATGGGGGATGAAATTCTGGGCAAAACGTCAGGAAAGACTAGTTAATACGTTTCTTGTCAAGACTAGATTACTGAGGGATTGGACCACCATCCTCACCTGGGACTTCAGCTTTTCTTTTCTTTTTCCTTTCTTTTTTCTGCGAGTGTCACTTGGCTGCTTGTCTTTCGCGACCGTTACCTTACTTTACGGCCTATCCTTACCTACTCCGTACACTCCGATGTACTACTAATCTCTCCACCCACTCACACTTCACACTTACTTCCACTCTCTTGCCTTTCAACTCAACTGCCTCGTTACCGTTTTATTATTCGTCCTCTCCCCCTCGTCCCCCTTCTCCCGTTCTTTTTCTCGTCAATCCATGCTGTCAATCGTCCTTTGCCGGATTTCCCGCCCTTTTTAGCACATCTATCTGTTTGACTCTCTTCCATTCAGTCGACCTCGTCTTGGGGTTGACTCTTGTCGATCACCCTGGCTTCGCGTTGACGCCTCCGTCGCGCCGTTCCCCGCATAGACACTGCCTTCTTCATTCCCTTCCCTTTCCAGTCCTTACGTGATCACGATAACTAATTTTTTTTGGTGACTTGGGGGTGATTTTTTTTTTCCCACCATTTTCTGAGGTCTACAAAAACAACATTTCAGTATTCCGCCATCAACCAGGGTCGTTTTCGCTTCAATTCACGCCCCGCAATTTAGCCATGGCCCGTTGATGTTGCGGATGAATCCATAACATCATTTCTAAGGGCACCCGCTCTGCCCGGCAGACGGTCTGCCTGGCTCTGCTCATCGTTGATTTTTTCGCTTGTCTTTTTGCATACGATAACTGGCGTCCTCGCGGTGATCCCTCCCTACCGCCGCAGAACCCTTGCCAGTCACCATGGCGGGCAATGGCACCCAGAGTCCCCAGTTCCTGGCGCCTCCGGCCGTAACTGCCTTACGGCAGGAGGCCCGGAGCATCATTCCTAGCTTAATCCCTTCGAATCGCTCCTACAGTGACGACAATGATATGCAGGAGGAACGTGCGGACTTGAAGGAGGTGGCGGAACAGACGTTGAACGTAATCGTCGACCTGGATCTCGATGGCCGTATCAAATGGGTCAGTCCGTCGTGGAAACAGGTCGTGGGAACCGACCCAGAATCAGTGGAAGGACGAATGATCTCGGAGCTTATCGTCGATAACAAAAACGCCTTTCAAGACGCGGTGGAGGCTATGAAGGAAGATGACTCTCGAAGTCGGTTTATTCGCTTCTCATTGCAGATGGGTCCCGATTCTGTTCTGAAATACAGCCCTGAACCACGGCCCTTGGAAGCGGAGACTACAGAAACCGGTGAAACTGAAGGTGCGGGCGGCCAGGAGGGGCCGCTTGCAGAGACGGAGGAGCACAACCATGATATCCTCAGTATGGAGGCACAGGGAATCATGGCGTTTGACCGGACGGCGGACGGGACTGGCCATGTAGGTGTTACTCTCATTGCGGGGATGATGGATGAAAAGCTAACTGGGTGATTAAATGTAGACTATGTGGATGTTGCGACCGTTCACCGAACCACGAGAAGTCACCATTGACCTCCCTCCTCTGTTAGTTGAGTCTCTAGGTGTCGGAGCGGAAGTGTTAGCGAATTACTTGACGACTTTAGCAGAAGCTGCTGCCACCGAACCCGACCCCTCTAAGCATCCGGCCCCGAACCCGGTATTGTGCCGAATCTGCGAGCGTCAAATCACACCCTGGTGGTTCGAGAAACATTCGGATCTTTGTCTACAAGAACACCGGGCTGAAATGGATGTTCAGATTGCCCAGGAAAACCTTAATGAGCACCGCCATGCGATCGTAAAGGTGCTGGACGCTCTTGAGGTTAGGCAAGGTAGACCCTTGGTGTTAGGCGAAACCAACCCGCCCTTACCCCAGCCAGAGTACAAAGGACAGCCCATTGGACCGTCCGTTGTTGTATCGGCACCATCGTCGGGCTCTGTTTCTAATTCCAGCTCTGCCCCCGCCACTCCACCTAGGTCTAGAGACCACTCAGTCTCGGGCGTGGGACATTCCCGTGGTCGCTCGTTCGCTGTCCGACGGCCATTGTCTCGCGTTGTCGAACTGATTCTGGATCTCTGCGATACGGCTTTGGAGATCAACATGCCGGTACTAAAGGAGACCCGCGTAGACATAAGCGACGACTTTCGAACCCTGTCCCCACAATCAGAATCCCGAATCTCCCAGGTTCTTCAGTGGCAGTCACCGAGTACCAATACCCTAGAACAAGAGCAAGGCTTGGCTGCTTTGTGCATGGATACAGAGCAAGTGGCGAAGGCAAAAGTGGACGCCACTATTCGCTACCGCAGGATTGTCGAGTACGCTGAGCGAATTCGCATCGAATATACTGTGTTGGTGGAAGAATGTATTACTGCAGCCCTCAGCAAGGCCGAGCGTATCGCAGCCGGCCAGCTAAGCGACACTAGCTCATCCGAGGATGAGGCTACGCAGGACATCCTTGATGATACTACCGACCCTGGCCCTGTATCGAGCCAGAGCCAGCCTCGAGAGTCCATATCGTTACCTCGTCCCATGTCTGCTTTGACCATGTCCATGCGGAACTCTCCTGATCGACATCAGTCTCCCCATTCCTCTGAAGGAAAATCCTCATCGGTTGCCGTATCTACTGGGTCAAACAGCCCAATGGAATGTCCCACTCCGCGTTCTCACAAGAGCGTTGCCGGCGTGCTGGGTACGTCTCAGCCCTCTCGCCGCGGTCTCGCATCGGCAGATTTCGATGCTGGAGAGATAAGTGATAGCAGCGTCCTCTCATCTGCCTTCCCTGGCGCCATACGAACGGACTCTCCATGTTCCGATCGCAGCTTAGACAGAAAGCGCAGGAGTCTAGTACTTCCTGGGCTATCGAGCTCCCCTCGCCGGGGACATTCGCCCGCTCGAATTTCTGGGCCCCATTCCCCGTTGCGAATGCCCAAACCTCGCCTTTCTAGTGGTGCCGAAAGCTTGCCGTCTCCCATCGTTTCTCCATCGACGAACGCCGGGGAAATAGCTCATCATCACTTCCGCCATCATCGTCGCCAATCCTCGGCAACTTCATCCGACGCTCCCCGGCCACCCGTGTCGCCACACCTAACATCAGCTAGCCAGCCGCAACCCCGACCAGCACCGCCATCCATCAAAGATTTCGAGGTGATCAAGCCTATCAGCAAAGGTGCCTTCGGTAGCGTATATTTGTCGAAAAAGAAGACCACTGGGGAATATTTCGCTATTAAGGTATTGAAGAAGGCGGATATGGTTGCCAAGAATCAGGTCACCAATGTCAAAGCGGAACGGGCTATTATGATGTGGCAGGGAGAAAGTGACTTCGTTGCCAAATTATACTGGACGTTTTCCAGCAAAGATTATCTCTATCTGGTAATGGAATACCTCAATGGGGGTGATTGTGCATCTCTTGTTAAGATCTTAGCTGGACTCCCTGAGGATTGGGCTAAAAAGTATATCGCAGAAGTAGTTCTCGGGGTAGAACATCTTCATAGCAGAGGTATCGTCCATCGAGATCTGAAACCAGATAATCTGCTCATTGATCAAACGGGTCATCTTAAGTTGACGGATTTCGGATTGTCCCGGATGGGCCTCGTCGGGCGTCAGAAACGGGTTTTGAAGAGTATGAACAATGAACCAGCTCCTGATCTTCTGAAACAGGGACCTTTCCCTCGCGCTACATCCATCACCTCCTCTCGGTCAGCCTCGTTTGATTTTCAGGGTAGCGGCTCACCAGGGTCTACGCCATTGATGACCCCCGATGTTGCTGGCAGCATTCCCCAACCATCTTATTTCAACCTCAATCAGAGCGGACTGAGCCGACAGACTTCTCGCCGGGCGTCGGGATATCGCAGCGATAGTGTTGGTAGCGAAGGGCTGAATTCAGTGTTCCGGACCCTATCCCTCAATGACTCAAATGAATCGCAGGGCTCATTACCTGTTCCCGTACCTGGCGCTAGTAGCTTGACCGAGGAAGAGGGTCAAAGTGAAGCGGGCGAATCCCCTCGCCTATTTCCACTCCAGTCAATACCTAGTTCAGCTCCGCACGGAACTCCGCCGCAGCAAACTATGATGCCGCCATTGATGGCGCTCTTCGACCCTGAGGACCACAGCCGACGTTTTGTTGGTACTCCGGATTATCTGGCTCCTGAGACAATCAACGGCGTAGGGCAGGATGAGATGAGTGACTGGTGGTCCTTGGGTTGTATTATGTTTGAATTCCTCTTCGGCTATCCTCCTTTCAATGCGAATACCCCGGACGAAGTGTTCGACAACATTCTCCACCGAAGAATTAACTGGCCGGGAGAAGCTGAGCTGTTGACTACTCCGGAGGCTATCGATCTAATGAATAAGTTAATGACTCTGGATCCTGCCCGGCGGATTGGAGCCAACGCAGAAGAAAAGTTTCCGAATGGGGGCGCAGAGATCCGTAGCCATCCTTGGTTCTCGGATATTAACTGGGACACCCTACTGGAAGACAAAGCTCAATTTGTTCCAAACCTTGAGAATCCTGAGGACACCGAGTATTTTGATGCCCGGGGAGCTACATTGCAAGCCTTCTCTGAGGAACTAGAGGATGGGGATTCCCCTCGTCCTGTGACCACCGGATCATATCAAGATCGCCCCCACGACGCCCTTTTCAAGGTACGCTCGCAGATCAATTCAGCAAAGCGACCCTTGATGCCGCTGCACATACCGCCTCATGTCCGCGAGTCGCGTAGCAGAAGGCTGAGTGAGCCTTCCTTGGAGGACGACTTTGGCAGCTTCTCCTTCAAGAACCTTCCTATGCTTGAGAAGGCAAACAAAGATGTGATCCAGAAACTGCGCCAAGAGGCGATGCAAGCACAGCAGCGCCAGTTTTCTCCCACAAACCCCCAGCAACCTTCACAAGCAAAGGACCAAGGGCAAGCGCAGAGCCAGAACCAGGGACAAGGCCCGGCGCCGCCTTCATCTGGTCCTTCACTGGAAGGAAGTCCTTTGCCAATGCCGTTGCAGCGAACCATGTCGCAAACCAAAGGAAACAATCGGCCCTCATCACCGTCAAGTCAAGCAAACTCTTCTCCCAGTCGTCCATCTCAGCCCTCATCCCCATTGCTTGTTCAATTCAGCACTGGTCATCATAACCATGAGCGTAGAAAGACATCTGGATCTTCTTCAGCTAACTCCCACCACTCCAGTGCCTCTGGTCAACCTGCTAGTTCTGACCAAAGTCGTATGGCAAGCCTAAAAATCAGTTCAACCGCATCTTCTCCAGCGAAAACAAGCCGACCCATAGCCCATTCACCTGATAAGACACCCTCGGGCCCGTCTCGTCATGGTAGTGCGCCCACGAGAGCCAGATCGCAGACAATTGGGTCCCAGGATGGTGATTTATCTTCGTCCCTTGCCAAAGAATCATATGTTGCTGGCCATTACAAGCGACGCAGCCAATTGTTCAACGATATCTCACCATCCTCATCCGACAATGAGGACCCACGCACAAAGCAATTGCTCAAATACCAACGACAACGTCAAAGCTCTAGACGCCTTTCCCAGATCAACATGCCTGACGGTCCTTTCTTTCGACCACTGGACGTGCTTATCTGTGAGGATCATCCGGTTTCCAGGATGGTGATGGAACGCCTATTTGAGAAGCTCCGTTGCCGTACAATCACTGCCGTGAACGGCGCAGAGGCTGCTCGCTACGCCCTCAGTGAAGTGCAATTTGATATTATTATGACGGAGTTCAAGTTGCCACAGGTAAATGGAGCCGATGTTGCGCGTATGGTTCGAGAGACACGAAGTACAAATCGCCATACCCCTATCATTGCGGTCACGGGTTACTTGAAAGACTTACCAGAGACCCACCACTTTGACGCGCTGATCGAGAAGCCTCCCACCTTGACCAAGCTTACCCAAGCATTGTGCAAATTCTGCCAATGGAAACCCCCTCCAAATGATTTCAACCTCTCACACCCGTTAGCTGTGCCGTCTGCAACGCCGCGTCAGATGCCTGTTCCTACCGAACAGAGTCCAAGTTCAACTACATCGTCTAGCTTTGTACCGGTACCCGGGAGCTCGTATCAAGGGTCTAGCCGTGCAGACTCCATCGGCAGTAGCTACTTCGGTGATTTGGAATCTGTCAAGGCCGAGGATGCCTCTGTGGTCGTCAGCCGTAAGAATGATGAATGGGGTCCGAGTCAAGGCGGGCTAGGTATATCTGGGGATGCCGCTGCAAGTCAAGGAGATTCAACCCAAGGAGTCACTGATCCTAATACTCGAATCCGCTCAGAAGCTGCGCCTCTACCGCATCTGCTTCATGCTGTCTCCGCCCCAGCTGCCATGGATGTGTCCGGTACGCTTACCCCTCGAAAGCAACGCTCTAGTGAAGCGATTCGGGCAAAGAGAGAGTCATTGGAAAAGAAACGTTATGAATGCGCGGAATCTGGAGATGACGAAGACGAAGAACTTGGGCGTTCCCATTCACGCACACAAAGCCCAAGAAATCGTTCAACCCGCCCAGGCTCTAAGTTGGGTATAGAGATGATGAGAACCAACAGCAGAGGCAGTGTGGTCAGTGGCAGTGAAGAGTTGCTCAAAAAGGAGAGAGAATCGCTGGATAGAAGAAGGAGCGGAGGCTCCGAGAGCATCACTGAGGAGCGAGCGGAATCCCCAAGCACCTTAGGCATAGAGGACAAATTTGAGGGGCTTCAATTTTCCAGAGACGTTATTGCGCGGTCGGTCGATGAGAACTATAGCCCTAAGCAGTCTCCCACACTTTCCGCATCAAATATCAGCCGTGGTTTCTCGACGGTGCCACATCTAGGGTCCTCGTTTGCCCATAGGGATAGTGAGACAGGCGTTGTGAATAGTCCAGAAACTAGCACGGAGACGCTCAAGAAGGGCCACATAACTCCTCCCATTGTGTTCACGCAAGAAGATGGCGACGAGGCCATGCTAGTTGACCCAAACACACCATTCGTCAAAATGCTCAGCACTGACGATGATACGGATACAATACCAGATTCCGAAGCTACTCCGCGGCCAATACATACCCCTTCCCTCGACCCAGACCCAGAGGTTACCCCTCGCCAAGGACCAAAATAGAGAGCGTTTACACTCTGGTTGATAAGATAGACCGTTTGCCTTGGGTGATAGATATTGCTCACCTCATTCAGGATGGAGCTGCATTGTTTTGTTGCTCACCAGAGATATCCCATCTCGTCTCCTGTTCATTCATAGCTTACTTCCCTTTCTCTGTATTTTTTTCTTCTTTCTTATGATCGGATTTGTCTCAGTTGTCAAAGTACTCTCCATTCTGTTTTCTTTTAAACTCATTTTTCTTTCCAAATTTCCATCGCCAGGTCAAGCGGGTGTTTCGGAGTACCATCAATTATCATCTATCTCAATCAGGCCATTTGAGTTACCTGCCTTTCCTTTTCTTTCCATGTTTGTTTCCTGCTCAGCTCAAATATCCTCTTCTATTGCTTGCTTCAATAGCTTCCACATATTTCATTCTCCTTTGTTCCATCCACTCATCCCCATTATCATCTGAAAACCTTAAAAAAAGTCATGTATGTATGAAATACACAAACCTGTCCAGGCAAGAGGCAAAAAAAAAGGTGAACCGCAGGACAAAGAAAGCTTTTGTTTGACTTGAGATTGAGTCTCGAGGGAGAGAAAAAAGTAAAAAAAAAAAAAAAAAAGCAAATTTTCTAGCATTCGGAATGCATTGTATAGGACTTATTATGGCTTTGATTTTTTCAGTAGATATTTTATATGTACTTTATGATATGATACTTATGATTTATTTATATGGCGTCTTGGGGTGTTTGGTCTGATTCTTTGGTTATTATGTATTTTATTCGTGGGTTGTATACCATTATGAGATTTTGTATTTCTTAGTTCGAATGAAGATATATCATGTATAGGTATGTGGGGTTGGTCAATCGATTTGTTAACACTACTTGGTGTGGACTGTCCCCTTCTATACACATTAATGATGTGAAGATAAGTTTCAGATTGAAAGTCTATAAGAACTATTCACAAGATGCACCTGTATGATCAGGCTAAAATGCTTCAAGCTAGCTAATTATCAATCTCGTAAAGTCTAATAATTTATTAAATGACAATGAGAAAACCTGACATTTATAGGGTGGAGTACTATGTTTAAGAACGCATATACAAAACCGCCGGCTTTAAAAATGCATATGCCCACGTGAACATGAACTTAGAGACTCAGTCTTGCCCCATCATATCCAAAAACCGAAAAGAAGAACGATGCCGCCCATAGTATCACCCATTAAATAACGTGGATCATGTGCGCGTAGGTATCAGATAGATGGCAGTATGTATGATCGATCGAATGTGTTTTTAACCAGAAAAGTAATATAAGAGAGAATGAAAAGGTACGTATACAAAACGGTTCGAGATTATTTGGCGCCCTGCGAAACAGGGCGGATATCGCCCGTGTCATATCGGCCTTGCTCTGCCAAATCGTCACGCTCCCGGCTGGTACTGGAGCGGTGGCGGAAGAAGCGGTTGCGACTGATGGAGGACAGGCTATGAGTGCCTTGGGATTCGGTCGACCGACGACCATCACCCGGTTGAGATGGGACGCTGAGGTTGGATGGACGTCGTGCCCTGGAGGACGATGTGCGACTTTGGCGTTCGGCCTCCTCTTCCTCCTCCTGAATGCGACGCTGAGCAGCTTCACGGTTGGAGAAGCGGACGACGTCATCAATACGAGGGGAGCGGGTTTCGAACACATCGCCCATTACATCACCGGAGGAGAATTCGCGCATTCCTAGCGAGAAGTCTACATGCTTGCGGGGCTGAAACGACTCGCCACGAGCACGGGCAGCGGCGGTGTTCATACCTTTTCGTAGGATCGATGGGTGGCGGGTGGCGCTGGAGCTGCTGTGACCAGTACTTTCGTCGTGGACAGGGGTCGGTGGCGGCCGGACATCTCTGTTGTCTGCTGTGGACATCTGAGATGGGAAGCCCGAGACATGGAAGGGGATGTCGACACGGGCACCCTGGAGGTTCATGCGTGGGCCCTCAATGCCGATCTCCTGCAAGGCGACCATGAGCATACAGATGAACTTGTTGCGACGTTGCAGACGCAGTCCTTCATTCTGCCAGTTGGACTTGTAGAAGAAGACAACGTTGAGAGTCACGGAGAAGTTTTCGGTCACGGCACGCATCTCGGTCAAGATGTTGGTCTGGAACTCGCGCTTTTCGCTTCGGACAAATTCCAACAGGCGTTGGCGCAAGGCATCAATCTGTTCGAGCGTCGTGCCGTACTTGATGATAATAGGGACGGCTTCAGCGAGGGCGCCAGATCTGCGTTGATTGAGGATGAAGAGTGTGTTTAGATAGCTGTTCGGTGCCTGGACGACGTGACCCTGCATCTTCTTAAACTCCGTGTAGAGAAGCGAGATTTGCTTGACAAAATAGTCATCACCCAAGCCAGCGTCACCTGAGTTACCATAAATCGTCACACGATCGCCTACATCGAATGGATGCTTGACGAAGACGAAGACGATCGACTGCAGAAACTCCTGCGCAGTGGCTGAAAAGAGCCAAGACAAGGCGAGGATACTGGAACCCGCGGACGTGAGTACTCCAGAAGCCGAAGTCGAGATGAGAGACAAAAAGACTATCAATGTAATGACGAGTACAAAGAACTCCAAAACATTGTCAAGTCGTGAGACGACCGAGTCTAGATCCTTCAGAGATGCGGTAATCGCCTTGCGTTCCCGTCCGATTTCCACGCAAACCGCCTCCAGCTCGTCCATCGAGATATCGCCATTCATATCCTTGTCAAACATGATAAATGCGGCCTCGGCTTCGTCGCTGTTGTCAAAGGCCTCCTTAAGATCACCAGCAAAGACAGTATCAAATCCATCGCGCACGAAGGTCCGATAGAGTCGCCGGGCCAGAACCTGGCAGCCCGAAGTGGTCCGCAACAGGGTCAGAACTACTTGGTAGGGGTGAGTACTATTGGTCGCCTTCCGGCCAGTGAAATCTGCGGCCACTGCTCCCGCCATATCTCCAACCTTATTCAACGCGCCTTTGGCTACTCGCTGCGCCTTTCCGGCGTACTGTAGTGGAATATGCAATGGGGTCTTGGCGCCACTGCCACCGCTCTCTTGCTTTTCTTCAAATTCCTCATCCTTCTGAGTAATCCTATTGCGAGAGAAGTCGTATAATTTGGTCAAGCTGCCGATCTGGAATTTGTTGATCTCGATTCGATCAGCATAAGTCCGTGTATGGAAATTGATGGCGATCAGTTGGATAATGATCTTCTCAATATAGTTCAAAATCGTCCAGACGAAGATGGAGATGATAATCTTATTGACTGTTTTCTCCCACGAACGCGTTGTCGAGTCACCGTTCACATGGTGACTTTTCATCGTGGGCAGAAAAGAAATCTCAACGCCCAACCACCAAAAGAAAAGGGTCGCGTGCAGCTCCAACTGCTTTGCCATGTCGCGCCACTTCTTCGCGTTGTTTGTGAAGATACTAGCCAGCAACCCTGCAGCGACAGGAATACATTTGGCCATAATCTAACACAAGCAATTGTCAGCTAAACCGCAATCGCAACCACGACGAAAGAAATGAGACGTACTCTACCGGCCCACAGAGTCAACCAGACAATTTCCAACCAAACAGAGAACCACAGCAGTTTGACACCTCCCACGTTCGCCTTCGGGTAAGCCAGTGCGCCGACCAGCAGCGGGATCAGCAAAATAAGAACCAAGGGCACAATATAGGTAATGTAGCGGACGAGAAAACTTGACGCATGAATCTTCTTGATGAATCTAGCGATGCTCGTGTTGGGATCCTCCGGTGGGTTGTAGACCGCGGCCTTTTCATGTAAGGGGTTAGTGGCCTCGTCGAACTCGTCTACATTCTGTGAGCGAAGTGAGCGAGTCCGCGATATCGAGGTCCGTTCGCCATCCTTCTCAGTATCCTCATGGGTGGAGCGCGACGCCATACGCTCTGCTTCGAGGAGAGCTAGATCATCTTCGAGGCGTTTGGATTCTTCCCTCTGGGCAGAAGGCGAGCGTAAAGCTGCCCGGTCCAGCTCGTCTTCATACGAGGTGTCCACCCTGAGGTGGTTGTCGTGAGTGTCTTGCGAGCCCTCGTTGATATAAGTGCCTTCGTCGGAGGTTGGGGAGTGACCATCGGTCCTGTCCTTCTTCTCCGGGTATTTTGGAGCTGTGCGCTCCTCGACCGGGGTCGACATGCTGGCACCAGGCCAGGAGTCTCGGTAAAGAGTTTGGGGGCTTAATTAGGTAAGTTAAAGATGATATTGATTGGAACGCAGTAGGTCTGAGGTCACCGTCAGAATCAAACAAGGTATATTTAAAAAAAAAATAAAAAAATAAAAATAAAAAAGAGAGAGAGAGAGAATGACCAGGTGGGAGAAAAGAACGAATGAGACCCCTGGGATTAGAAGACTGAAGAAGTCTCGAAGGGTAGGGATGATTTAGATAAAGGAAAAGGCAGTAGCATATAAATATGGTGTCGGGGCGATGGGGACGATACGAGACATACCTTCACCAACGCTAGTGGGGACTCCTCTTCCCGGTATCAGACACTAATGAAGCAGACGGGATTTGAGGTGCGTATCAGGATAGTCCCGGGACGTCTTGGTCCTAAAAAAAAAAAGAGGAAAGGAGGTTTATACGAGAGGCCAAAAAAAGAAAGAAAAGAAAGAAAAGAAAGAAAAGAAAGAAAAGAAAGAAAAGAAAGAAAAGAAAGTTAAATATATGGTGTGGAAAAGAATTATATAGAGACAGTGCAGAGAAGAAAGATAAGCAAAACCGATGGTGAAGAGAAGGAAAGAGGGAAAAGAGAAAGGAAGAAAGACAGAGGCGCCAAAAGGGGAGAGATCCCAATGAGGTATAAAATAAGATGATACTAGTAAGTAGTAGCAGTTATTAACTAGAAAAAAGAAAAGAAAAAAAGAAAGAGATCAAGGTTTGTTGGAAAGCATTAACAAGCACAGAAATTATGCAGCAAATTTCCAATAACGATGCGGGCACACAAAAATGCCGATCGCACGGGAAAAAAGGACGGGTGGAGACTCTTTCAACATGCGAAGAATTTCTCCAGTCCAAACCGTTTTGTCATTTGATGTCAATGGGTTTGGATCGTCGGCGAATTGACTTCATTAGGGCTTTCTTTGGGTCGGATAATATCTTCGCCTTTTCCCAATCCTCTCCAGTCCATATTCAGAATCATTCACTCCAACTCAAGCCCTTCCCGTTATCAAAAAACTCTTATATCGACCTCTAAACCTAAATTGTATTTTTATCTTTTAAGAACCTGAGAGCCTGATCCTAACCAGGGGCAAAGGGCTGATGTGGCTTTTTCGCATTAATCCAGATCGAGATATCCGTTCACAGTCTGCTTGGATCAGTGGTTCTGGCCACTTTCCACTGCCCCTCCTGAGTGGTCCCAGTGGGACCTTAGCTTTCCGGCTAGCGTGGACCCGGCCCAGAAGCTTCGACCAATGAGAACCATACCGCAGCCTTCTGGTCGGTCTCGAGAACGTGTAGGGTCGAAGAGACCCCTAACCGGGGGTCTAGATAATGATAGACGCAGGTTTCAAACCAGCATGCGTAAGTGACCCTGGCGTTACTGCAAAGAATGAGTTCTTGCATAGATTCACCCAGATTTGGGGAAGAATACTCCAGACCTAGTAAGTACTAACTCAGGTTCATAAGTGTCGTGCAACAACCCTACGGCGAAGTCCCGGGTTGGCCGCCATTGGTTGGACAAAGTAAAACACACAATGGGAAGTTGGCCACCGCCAAGAAACGCCACCTCAGGCACCCTTTGCCGCAAGCTCTGATTCCATTTCCAACAAATTCCCCATTCTCTTTCAAAAATGTGTCAATCATCCCTTTTTGACAGCGGCATGCGGCGTTGGGTCTCCTACTAGTCTAGCCAGTGCTTCCCGCCAGCTGAGAAACTCAGTTTGTAGCCCTCTTCTATGGATCAGTTGTAGTTTAAGAAACAATGTCATTAAGTAATTAGTTCGGTTACAGTTCCATTGTCCAAGATAACTACGGTAGTGGATCTCATACTAGTCGAGGGTACTAGATTACTGGATAAATTAATCTGAATCTTAAAAGAAGCGAATATTAATAGAACCGATCTTGCAACAAAAAAATTGTATTTATTAGTAAACGAACCTATCTGTAACTATGGAGTAGTAAAATATTGGGCAATAACCTGATTTTTGTTCTGCAAGGCCAGTGCATATGTAGTAACCAATTGTGATATAGAATGCATGTCTTACAGATCAACTTCGAGTTCATTGTTGATTTGATACAATTCCTACTATCTGCACTATTGAAAAAAAAAAAAAAATGAAAATGAAAATGAAAAACAAATCACACCCTAACTTTGACCCCGCCCCATACGTGATATAGCACCGTCAGCACTACAAAGTACATCCCATCGATCGTTGGTCGAGATGAGATCTTCCTGGTGTTATCGGCTCGATCTGTTAGCACTGAATCTACTGACATGTTCCCCGCTCTATATCAGCCACTTAACGGCAGGATCCTCTATGACCACTCAGTCCCAAATTTTGATATCCCCTCACCATTCGGTAGGCCTCGCACCTACCCACTTCATAAACTCTTTTATAGTAACTAACCGAAGAGTTAACAGTGTACTCCACAGTGGCTGTTCTTCCGTCTATCCGGCAGATGTCCATTTCGAACCAATTCCCCATGGTCGGCCTCTGCAAACGCATGTGGTTAGATAAATATTGTATATTCTAGAACTATCATTCGCCTATATCAATCCGTACTGCACTGCCAGTCAGATTATGTAGCCATTTCTCTATCCTGTTTGCATACTTCAAGTGTGCCGAGGTATACCGGCATTCAGTCCCCGCATTCCACAAACATGAGCACATGGTGGGCTATCAATAACCAATATATGTCAAAGTGTCAGTTTGATATGAAGAAAGGAACGATCACTGGAAGTACGACTCAATCTAGTTGGACAGGGTGATATCATGAATCAAGAAAATTTATCACCTAAGAAAATCGTACCTAATCAAGACACTCTTAAAGAACTAGCGAAACTATATACAAAATTTATACATATCTAATATATAGGCTCCAATCGTCATATAATGGCTAATTCTTTCACTAATTGAAGCCAAGCCTATATGCACCAGAGAGCGTCTTGTATTTACATACTTGGGAAATGGACACGCTCCGTGTTCTGCAACACTTGTCCACCATGCGTTACATCAAAGAACAGCGCAACTAGTGCCAGTTTTGAATATTTTAGCCAGGACTAGATCGCTACCACGACGATCTTGACTATGTTGGAAGCATGCTGGTATCTGTCCCTTCTAGTAAGGGTCTTGCAATATGAATCACCATGGAGTTACCCACGGGGAGAGGTGGTCTTCACACTCTAGCTGCTTCTGCGCTTCTTTTTCGCTTATGCCATGTTTAGGTCTAGGTAAATTATGATGGTGGGCGGAGTGGGCGGGAGAAAAAAAGAAAAAAGAAGAAATAAAAAAGAAGAGAAAATTAAAAAAAAATTAAAAATAAAAAGAGAGAGAGAGAGATGAATAATATTTTTAATCTCTTGGTAGAAGCAACGGAACGGAGAAACGCTCATTCTATAGGTACACGATGAACACCCCGCCTATAGAAGATGTAGAGAGATCTCTGTGGGTGCCACGGCCTTCTCTCCCTTTATCTCTCTTTATCTCTCTTTGATTTCCTTCTTTCCCTCTATCTTGTCGTTCTTCATCCATTAGTACTGTTATTAGGCTATACCGTGTGTATGACTGTCTACTTCCAGCTTGCTTGTTTACGGAAAGAACTAGCAATTCTACAATAGAAGCTATCCAGCCCAAGATAATCCCTATAAATTCTATGATTTTATACAAATATTATGTACCTTCCCTCATCCCGCAAGCAAACCGTTACGCGACCTGATGTTTGAAGGAAGTTGTTACTACTATCAGCCCTCAACAGCCATAAAGTCAAGAAATTTCCCCCAAGACTAGGTAGGTATGGAACCCAGACTCCTGAGATGTATGATGTAGTTTCTTAGCAAGCTAACAGCTTTCCATTCGACCAGCAGTGAGTTAGCTCATAGGTTATGGACCATTCCGCCTTGGATCAATTAAATCGTACGGTTTCTCGTTTAGGTATAGTGCTGTTCAAGCCCCAGGCATCAACATAGTGACCAAAATGGAAAGGATAATGCACTGCCCCCAGCCTATATGATCCAGAGGTTAAGTGCATAATCTTCTGGGGAAAGTCTAGTTTATTGTATGGTACCTGATGGAGTAGATACGGAGATCGATGAGCGGGCCAGGGACCCCGGGTGTTATTCTTATATGCAAGCGTCGTGATATACTGCAGGTGCTTGATGTATGGGCAGAGAAGCGAATTCATGCGTCTATCTATGAATTTAAAGAGTTCTTGAGGTCTTCCTTCAGGTCAATATCATATTTACATGTACTCCGTACATGTACCTACTGCTATGGCAGTGGGAGGGTAGCGATCGAGGGTCCAGATAACGAACAGAAAATAGTACCTTATGATGGGTAACGTACAGTAATGATCCTCCAGCTGATGGGTCAGGAGAGCATGAGGGCTCCCGATTGGCTGGCTCTCTGTTTATTGGGTCCACGGGCAAGGACGAACGTTGGACTATCACTCCACCTTCCTGTCTTCTCTCTCGAACTCGATTCCTTCAAACTACCTTACTCTTCGTTCAATCCTTTCCCATCCAACGATTGGGATCTCCTCCTGCCTCACCATTTCTTGTGTACGTCTATCTTGTGAAGCCATCATGCGAGGCGAGGTATGAACCACACCTTATCTGCTCCTTATTTACTTTCCACCCCCCCCGCATTCGCCCCTCTCCTGAGCCACCACAGTTGAGGTTTACCCATTCGCGGTCAACTTTTCCAAGAACTTCTCGTTTCTCATGTAACTGCGGATAATTCTAACCTATCTTTTAAATCTCCAGATCTGCCACATTCACATTGGCCAGGCTGGTACTCAGCTTGGTAACAGCGCTTGGGAGTTGTACGTTCACCGCTCTTCCGTTGCCCGATATGCCAGCATATACGTACCCCACTTCTAGCAACGAGTTCGCAACCAGTCTAATTTCAACTGATATAGATACCTCCTAGAGCATGGCCTGAAGGCTGATGGTCGTCTTGACCCGGATGCAGCCGATGAAGTCAACTCCGGTGGTTCCTTTGAGACCTTTTTCACTGAGACCAGCAACGGCAAATATGTCCCCCGTTCTATCTTCGTTGATCTCGACCCCTCGGTACGCAATCGTCTTACCGAAAAGACCACGATACTTACGAGAATTGGTTAAGCTGACATACTACTAGCCTATCGATGAAATCCGCACCGGTAACTACCGCCAGCTCTTCCATCCCGAGCTTTTGATTAGCGGAAAAGAAGACGCCGCCAACAACTGTACGGCTTCCACGGTGTATCATCAAGGGAAACAAAAGCTAATTGATACATGACAGACGCTCGTGGTCACTATACCATCGGAAAAGAGCTTGTGGACAGTGTCGCTGATCGCGTCCGCCGTGTGGCCGGTGAGACTCAGATCCCGGTCATAACCGCCCGGAGTCTATTACTGATCTTCAACCAGATAACTGTTCTTCTCTACAGGGCTTCCTGGTCTTCCACTCCTTCGGTGGTGGTACTGGCTCTGGTTTCGGCGCGCTATTGCTGGAGCGTCTCTCCGCCGAGTACGGCAAAAAGGCTAAGCTAGAGTTCGCCGTTTATCCTTCTCCTCGCGTTTCAACTGCTGTTGTTGAGCCCTACAATGCTGTTCTGTCCACCCACAGTACCATTGAGAATGCCGACTGCACCTTCCTCGTTGACAACGAGGCAGTCTATGACATCTGCCGTCGGAACCTAGATATTCCCCGCCCTAGCTATGAGCATCTGAATCGCCTGATCGCTCAAGTTGTCAGCTCCATCACGTCCAGTCTTCGCTTCGACGGTGCCCTCAACGTCGACTTGACCGAATTCCAGACAAACCTGGTGCCCTTCCCCCGTATCCACTATCCATTGATCTCCTACGCCCCCGTTGTGTCCAGCAACCGCAGCTCCCATGAAAGCTTCAAGGTGCAGGATCTTACCTTCCAGTGTACGGTACCCCAGCATTCTCCTTAGGTACTGATGAAGATAACTAACAATTATCTGTAGGCTTCGAACCTAACAACCAGATGGTGGTCTGCGATCCTCGGAACGGAAAGTACATGGCTGTGGTTCTGCTGTATCGCGGTGACGCCGTGCCCCGTGATTGCAACCAGGCTATCTCCTCGGTCAAGGCCAAGGCTTCGTTCAATCTGGTTGAATGGTGCCCTACCGGATTCAAGCTGGGTATTAACTACCAGAAGCCGGTGCGGGTTCCCGGCAGCGAGCTCGCCCCCGTCGACCGTTCCGTCAGCATGCTCTCCAACACCACCTCCATCTCTGAGGCCTGGGGCCGTCTCGACCACAAGTTCGACCTTATGTACTCCAAGCGTGCCTTCGTTCACTGGTATGTGGGTGAGGGCATGGAGGAAGGAGAGTTCTCCGAGGCCCGTGAGGACCTCGCTGCGCTGGAGAAAGACTACGAGGAGGTCGCCAACGATGGCGAACCGCTGGAGGAAGAACCTGAATACTGATCGACTCGTATTCCTGCGCCTTCTCTGCTCGTCTGTCTACTTCTTGGCTTGTTTAATTTGTGCCAAAATTGTATCCTCTCCTTGTACTTTCGACACCCCCTTCTGTTCGTGTTTCCCTAGCGTTCGTTCTATTTCCTTCTTGTCCGATAGTCAGTCGGTAGAATATGGCGAGTAAAATATGAATACACATTTAATTTCCTGCGAGGGATGCCCGTTCCACCGTCTCAGAAACCAAAGGGAAAAACCAGAAAATGCATTCTATACTATACTGTACAATCTAATAATGCCTGGTTGGGCGGCCGTCACTCAGCCGCCACCTCGAGGTCTTGGAGAAGTTTCAGCGACTTCTCGTAGGTCCACATGGTCACGGCACTGGCAGGCGCCGCCTTGATCAGACTCACGGTCAAGCCGCGGTACAGCCCTCGCAGCCCCTGAGTCCGCACGATCAACGCCATGGTATTGAACACCCCCTGATACTCCGGGATATTCCGATGAATATACTTGGAGCGCGTAGGACCCTGCACCTGCAACCTCTTCCGCACCAAATCCAACGGGAAAACTCCCGTCTTGGCCAACACGCTCGCGACCACCCCAGCCGCCGCATCCCCCGACCCAAATGGCAAACCATGCAACCCAGACATCACCGGCCTTAACGACTCATAGGTCGCAAAAAACAACCCCATGTATGGCACGATCTGCCCCATTGCCGCACTACATCCTCGAAAAAACCCCCGGTGTCCCTCACTCCGCGCGATCTCCTGCACCGATGCTAACAACGACGTGTAGACGCGTTCTGTGCCCTGCGCTGCGAATCGCGTCCGGAGGAGATCGAGTGGGTATGTTGATGCCGTTGCTAGGCCGCCGGCTGTTGCGCCAGCTATAAATGATTCGGCGGGCGGGGGGAGGCGATGGGGGAGCTGGGATAATGCTTGGGTTGTTGTTCTGTAGGCCGCGAATTGGAGCGCGCCGTAGCAGACGTACATTAGTTCTGCTGGGATGTTGCCTTTCCATAGCCCCTGGTGTGACTTAGATTAGATCGTGGTTTGGGATAGGGTGAATAGGACAGGACAGGACGTACTGGAATACCTTCTTCACGAAGTATGGATCGGATTGTGGAGAGGGTGCCTTTGTATACTGGGCCTTGGATGTGGAGGTGGGAGGTTGGGTCTGAGAGAGAGTGGATTTGGAGTTGGAGGCGGATTTTGACGACGTCGAGGGGCGCGACGCAGAATCTTTGGGATAGTAGTTAGTATTCTATATAGTCTTTGTTTGTTGGGGTTGGACTGTTTTTTGAGGTGTACTGTACCGTGAGACTAGGCCCGCGATTCCGCCGGCCAGAACGACTTGTCGTCGCGTGCCCTTGTCATTTGTGAGTAAGAGTTGAGAGAGAGAGAGAGGTTGACTTGACTTACCTCATCTTTGAGATGTTCTCCCCCGGCAGACATGCATGTGACTGATGGGCGTTTTGGCGCCGGGTAAATGGAGGGATGGATTGGATGACCGGGGGGGTCTTCGTGAATTTGCTTAGGATAGTGGTTTTATAAGGGTTTAATGGATGCTTTTTAAGGGAAAATTGCCTATGGAGATTAAGTCAATGATACGTAAAGGGAATCTTAGGTAACGAGCAATGAATTGGATTGGCTAGTTATTTTTCTCCAGGTTACTAACAGCTATCGATTGCGAGACTATTCTAAAGGAAAAAAAAAAAAAAAAAAAAAAAAAAAAAAA